>NW_009953725.1:951911-953174 GCF_000747805.2 Chaetura pelagica
CTTTCTAGCAGGTCAGCTTCTAGTCTATATTGTTGCATGGTGTTTTTTTCTCTCCAGGTGCAGGACTCTACACTTACTCTTGTTGAACCTCATTAGATTGATCTTTGCCAGGCTCTGCAGTCTGTCTAGGTCTCACTGAATGGTTGCACAGCCTTCAGGTGTATCAGCCAGTCCTCCCAGCTTTGTATCACCAGCAAACTTGCTGAGGATGCATTCCATCCCTTCATCCAGGTTGTTGATGAAGATGTTGAATAAGATTGGGTCCAGTACTGACCCCTGGGAACACCAGTAGTTATAGGTCTTCAGATGGACTCTGCACCATTGATCACAACCCTATGCACTCTGTTATTTAGCCAGTTCTCAATCTGTCTCACTGTCTGCTCTTCTACCCTACACTTCCTGAACTTTTCCACAAGTATGTTATGGGAGACAGTGTCAAAAGCCTTGCTAAAGTGGAGGAAGACAACATCTGCTGTTCTCCCTGCATCTATAAATTTTGTCACACCATCACAGAAGGCTATCTGATTAGCCAAACATGATTTCCCCTTGGTAAAACCATGCTGACTACTCCTGACAACCTTCTTCTCCTCCATATGTTAGCCATGACCTCCAGAATAAGCTGCTCTATCATCTTTCCAGGGATGGAGGTGAGGCTGACCAGTCTGTAGTTCCCTGCGTGTTGTTTCTTGCCCTTCTTGAAGACTGAAATGACATTAGCTTTCCTCCAGTCTTGAGGCACCTCTCCCATTTTCCAGAACTTTTCAAAGATGATGGTGACCAGCCTAGCAATGAATTCTGCCAGCTCCCTCAGCACACATAGGTGCATCCTATCAGGGCCCATGGGTTTGTAGATGCCCAGTTTCCTTAACAGATCTTTAACCCAATCGTCTTCAGTCAAGGTAAAGTCTGCTTCACTCCTGACTTCTTCTGTGATCTAGAAGGTTTGGGAATCCTGAGGGTTGGCCTTAGCAGTAAAGTCTTGGGCAAAGGAGACATTAAGTAATTCCGCCTTCTCTGTATCGTCTGTCACCAGAACACCTGCTTCATTCAGCAGTGGGCCCACATTTCCTCTGGTCTTCCTTTTACCTCCAATGTACTTGAAGAAGCCTTTCTTGTTGTGCTTGACTTCCCTTGCCAGTTTTAATTCTAAGTAGGCCTTAGCTTTCCTTGTTGCATCCCTACACCATCTGATCACCTTCTTGTATTCATCCCAAATGTTCAATCTCTTCTTCCATGATCTATAAACTTCTTTCTCTCACTTAA
>NW_009953725.1:953191-989515 GCF_000747805.2 Chaetura pelagica
GCTGAACCAAGCAGGTCTCCTGGCTTTCTTAGTTCGTTTCTTACTTTTCGGGACACTTGGATCATGAGCTTTGATGAGGTGGTGTTTCAATATTAACTGACTGTCTTAGGCCCCCTTTCCTTCCAGCACCCTATCCCATTGGATTTCTCCAAGCAGTTCCTTGAAAAGGTTAAAGCTAGCTGTCCTGAAATCCAGAGTTTTGACCCTGCTAGGTGCTTGGTACTTGCTGCAGATGATTCTGAACTCTATCGTCTTGTGGTCACTACAACCAAGGCTGCCCCCAACCTTAATGTCTTCTACCAGTGTCTCTTTGTTTGTCAGTACTGGGTCTAGTAGTACACCTCTGCTTCTTGGTTCCTCCACCACCTGAGTCAAAAGTCATCAGTGACCTGGAGGAATCTCCTAGACTGTACCTGCCTGGCTCTGTAGTCTTCCCAGCCCATCAGGGTGGTTGAAGTCCCCCATGAGGACCAAGGCCTGTGACTGTGAGGCAACTCTCAGCTGTTTTTAGAAGACCTCATCAACATCCCCATCCTGATCCAGTGGCTTGTAATAAACAAGCACAACTGTGTCCCTCAAATTACCGTGCCCCTTAACCTTTACCCATGGGCTCTCAACCTGCTCTTCATCTGCCCCTAGGGACAGCTCAATACATTCCAGTTGTTCTCTCACAGAAAGAGCAATTCCAGCACCTCGCCTTGCTGACCTTTATCTTTCCTGAAAAGAAAATACACGTCCATGACAACATTCCAGTCACCTGAGCTATCTCACCATGTCTCAGTGATTGCAATGATACCGTGGCTGTGCAACTGGACACAAATCTCTAGTTCTTCCTGTTTATTCCCCATGCTGCGTGCATTAGTATATCTTCATTTCAGAGAGGGAAAAATACTGGCATGCTGCCCCATTTGGGCTGAGCCACAACACCCAGAAGCCTCTCTAGCAAGCCCAATTGTATCACCATCCCCCTTTGAATCTGGTTTAAAGCTCTCTGGATGAGCCCTGGTAACTCTTGTCCTCCTGTTGTCCTCCCAGCACCCCCATCTTCCCCCCCTACCAGGATCTGGGTTTTGTCCCCTACCTTCTTCAAACCTAGTTTAAAGCTCTCTCAATGAGCCCTAGTAACTCCTGGCAAAGAATTCTTCTCTTCTTTGTTGATAGTTCTACACCATTTTTAGGTAGCAGACCCGATGCCCTGTAAACATCTCCACGATCAAAAAACCCGAAGTTCATCTGATGGCACCAGCCTCTAAGCCATTCGTTAATGAGCTGTGTTTTTCTAATCCTTTCAGCTGCCACTGAAGGAGCTGAGGAAAAGCTTGTTGTAAGGTGGGAAATAAGACCTGTAGTTTCCTGGGGATGACTAGAATAAGAGTTTCTTAGCTCTAGTCTTTAAATTGAAGCTGAAGTAACTGCCTCTAAAATAGAAGAATGCATATAAAATTTGTTTGGATTCAAGCCAATAATCCAGTGAAAGCAATCTATAAATTAGGACTTGGGTGTTGGCATCTATTTATAAGGAGGTCAAATACTCTGAGGGCAGCTGGTCTGACTATTAAAGATGGAGGCAAAGAAGGCATTAAGTATTTCAGCCTTTTCTTCATCCCTGGTTGCCATGTTCCCCTGCTCATCCAATAAGGAATGGAGATTCTCCTTGGTTCTCTTTTTGCTGTTAATGAGTTTGTAAAACCTTTTTTTATTGTCCTTTATGGTTGTGTCCAGATTGAGCTCCAGCTGGGCTTTTGCCTTTCTAATTTTCTCCCTGTATGCCGTCACAAGCTCCCTGTACACATCTTGAGTTTCCTGCCTTTCCTTCCAAAGGTAGACTCTCCTTTTCTCCCTGAGCCCAGCAAAAGTTCCCTGTTCAGCCAGGATGGTCGTCTTCCCTGACAGTTCATTTTATGGCACATGAGGACAGCTGCTCCTGTGCTTTTAAGAGTTCCTTCCTGAAGAGCATTCAGCCTTCCTGGACCTGTTCACCCCTCAGAACTGACTCCCAAGGGACTCTCTTAACCAGTGTTCTAAACAGGCTGAAGTCTACCCTCTGGAAGTCCATAGTGGAGGTTTTGGTGACCCCTCTCCTTATTTCACTAAGTATAAAGAATATAACTTTTTCATGGTTCCTAAGCCCAAGATGGCCTCTGACCTCCACATCCCCCATCACTCCTTCCTTGTTAGTGGACAGCAGGTCCAGTAAGGCACATCCCCTGGTAGGCTTGCTTACCAGCTGCGTTAGAATCATAGAATCATAGAACCATTAATGTTGGAAGGGCCCCCATCACTCCTTCCTTGTTAGTGGACAGCAGGTCCAGTAAGGCACATCCCCTGGTAGGCTTGCTTACCAGCTGCGTTAGAATCATAGAATCATAGAACCATTAATGTTGGAAGGGACCTTAGAGATCATCAAGTTCCTGCCGCCCCCCTCTGCCATGAGCAGGGAAGCCTACCAAAACCTCATCCAACCAGGCCTTAAAAACCTCCAGGGATGGGACATCTACAACCTCCCTGGGCAACCCCCATTCCCCCTTGTCCTATCGCTATCTCATCTGATGAAAAACCCCTCCCCAGCTTTCCTGTAGCCCCTTCAAGTACTGGAAGGTGCTATAAGGTCTCCCCAGAGACTTCTCTTCCCTAGGCTGAACAGCCCCAACTCTCTCAGCCTGTCTTCACAGGAGAGGTGCTCCAGCCCTTTTATCATCTTGGTGGCCCTTCTCTGGATCCTCTCCAACAGGTCCATATCTTTCTTGTGCTGAGGGCACCAGAACTGGACACAGTATTCCAGGTGGAGTCTGACCAGAGCAGAGAAGAGGGGCAGAATCCCCTGCCTGGCCCTGCTGGCCACTCTTCTTTTGATGCAGCCCAGGGTGTGTTTGGCTCTCTGGGCTCCAGCACACACTGGCAGCTCATGTCGAGCTTCTCATCTACTACCACCCCCAAGTCCTTCTCCTCAGGGCTGCTCTCTAGCCATTCTTCCCCCAGCCTGTATTTGTGCCTGGGGCTGTGCTGACCCAGGTGCAGGACCTTCCACTTGGCCTTGTTGAACTTCATGAGGTTGGCATTGGGCCACCTCTCCAGCCTGTCAAGGTCTCTCTGGATGGTGTCCCTTCCCTCTAGGGTGTCAACCACACCACACAGCTTGGTGTCATCAGCGACCTTGCTGAGGATACACTCAACCCCACTGTCCATGTCTCCAACAAAGGTGTTAAACAGCACTGGTCCCAGTACTGACCCCTGAGGAACACCACTCGTCACCTGCCTCCATTTGGACGTTGAGCCATTGACCACAACTCTCTGGGTGTGGCCATCCAGACAATCTCATATCCACCAAGTGTTCCATCTGTCAAATCCCTGCCTTGTCAGTTTGGAGACCAGGATGTTGTGTGGACAGTGTCGGACACCTTGCACATATCCAGGTAGATGTTGCTCTGTCACCATCCGCAAGCAGGGACTGGGAGAGTGAATTATCCCCCACTGTAGGAGTAGAGCAGGTTCATGACCATCTAAAGAACCTGAAGGTGCAGAAGTCTATGGGACCTGATGGGATTCACCTACGAGTCCTGAGGGAGCTGGTGGATGAAATTCCTAAGCCTCTGTCCATCATATTTGAGACGTCATGGAGTCTGGTGAGGTTCCTGCCAATTGGAAAAAAGGGAACATAACCCCTATTTTTAAAAAGGGGAGAAAGGAAGACCCATGGAACTACAGGCTGGTCAATCTCCCTTCTGTGACTGGTAAGGTCATGGAGCAGATCCTCCTGGAAAGTCTGCTAAGGCACATAGAAAATAAAGAGGTGATTGGTGACAGTCAACATGGCTTCCCTAAGGGCAAGTCATGCCTGGCCATTCTGGTGGCCTTCTACAGCAAGGCTACAGAGGTGGTGGATGGTGGCAGAGCAACTGATGTCGTCTGCCTGGATTTCTGCAAGGTGTTTGACACTGTCCCACATGACATCCTGGTCTCCAAACTGACAAGGCATGGATTTGACAGATGAACCACTCAGTGGATAAGAGACTGGTTGGATGGCCACACCCAGAGAGCCGTGAGCAATGGCTCAATGTCCAAATGAAGGCAGCATCTTCCTTTCTTTCAATATTCTGTTCAAAGGATTCTGTTTTAAAAAAAACCCACTGTTTTGCTAGAAATTCAATGTGGCGGGAAACAACATTATGCATTTGGGCAAATGCACTGGGTTCACTGCATTAAAGATGGACACCTGGGGTCCTGCATTATACTTAGAGAGAATATGGCAATATTGCAGAGGAAAACAGATAGGTAGAAAGTAGATGAGTGTGCATTTTCAGATTCTCCAATTAACACACTTTTGGTTATATGAATAGACGGCTCTTTGCAGTCTCTTGTCATACTGGTTAAAACATATTCTTTTTCTTTCAATGCACAGCTCTGTAGGGACCTGAAAACTTTTTTTTTACCTTAGAGGTCTTGCTGAAGACCTCTTGGATCTGTGCTGCCAATAACAAGCATCTGTGAGGAAGGAAATCTGGAGTAGTTATCCATTTTGATCTCATACTTTTGGTCTTATCTTTTATTATCTTTTGCTTTGTCCTAGCTCAAAGCACAAATAAAGTTATTCATTACCATATGCATTGTCAAATTAATTATCAGTTATCACATTGTTGTTTCTGCATGATGACAATAACTTGAAAATAATAATTATGGATGCTCTTGTTTGAAACTCCACACTCCAAACAAGCTTGTGGTGGTTTTCTGTATGGATTTCTTTTTTTAAAATCTTTTACCCTGCTATGCAATTTAAAGCAAACACTGTGGCAAAATGAAGTGTTTCAGATTGCACATGCTGATTATGTGAGGGTCTGAATAATTTGCCTTACAAATTAATAATAAGTTATTAGTGCTAAGGCAGTGTTGGCATAAGCAAAAGAAACATCCTAAGATGTTAGCAGTGAACTGTGACAATAATATATTTTGTGGTTGATACTCTGGCCTGATGAAGATCTTTGGTTTGTGCCAAACAGAAGTGTCTTGGATTAGATTTCAGATTTGCTGGCTGAATTCCATGAAAAATGTGTATTGGAAAAGTCAGAAGGCACTGCAGATGCACAGAGTCCTCTCTCAAGACTCAGACTTCACATGCCTGCTCTAACACTTGCCAGACTGCTAAAAGGCAGCTGCTGGTTTGTTGCTTGTTGTAAGATCTGGGCAAGCTTACCTCTGCCATTTATGGAGATGCCTGAGATGGAGCCACTAAGCAACTAGGATCTGCCCATTTGTTGCATTTAGGGACCTCTCTTCTGCCTGCTGCAAGTTAGAAAAGTATCTGGTAAAACATACGCCTTTTCTTGAAAAAATCCTGTTCTCTTTCCAAGTCACTGCACTGATTCTACTGCAGTAAATGTGTCTGAGCAATTTTAGGGAGTGTATTTGAAGGAAGGAGTAGACAGTTTTGAAAAATGCAGTTCACAACAAATTACAGAGGTCATTAAGTCCAAATAAGATGATTACTAGTTTTTCTCATATTGCTGTTGATAGTTGTTGGAAAAGTAATGGTCAAGAGAGGAATCTTCTGTGAAAGCAAAGATTCTCTCAACTCTTAAACATATTAGGTCTGTGCTCATAGACCGGGTGACACAGATTAAGACTGAGATGACATCAGTTAATGAAAGCAGTAGATTACAGATAAAAATCAGCAAGGAACATCTATAGAAATTATCACAGTGAACATCATGACCTTAAATATGTTCTTTCAAAAGTATGTTAAAAAAAAATTAAGTAAGCTAATGACTGAAACTCATTTGCAAACCACTCTGTAAACTCTACCAGTTCACTGGGCACAGTGTACTGTACTAAATATATGTGATTAGATTATGGGAGTTCTGTTTGTTTTCAGTGCAATGAAACAAAGCTAATAAAACTGATACAGATTAGTCTCACAGAGTTTCATAGAGTAGTTCATGAGAGTTCACATTGTCACAATTTCTGGCAATGGAAATGCAGTGATGGCAGTGACAGAAGTTTCCAAGAAGTCTCAACTGGTTTTGTGCAGTGCAACACCATGATCCCAGAATGCACATTTTAGGGCCCCATGGAAATTTTCAGTGAAGTAATTTTTTTCAAAACAGTTGTTTGCCTGATTACTGATAGCTAAACTCATCATCACTTATTTGTCATTCATTTTCACCTCTAGATCACACAGTGCTTTATATCCAGTATCTCCAGGGCAAAAGGACTTATAGGGGATTGGCACAGAGTTCCTGCTTCTACTGAGCTTTTCCATCAATTAAAAGAGGATAACTATTTTAAAGAATGAATGAATGAAGATGAGTATGATAAAATTCGTAAAAATTCACTTTAGGAGAAAATACGTTTACTTTTCCTTTTTAATGTTTTATAGTCTTAGCCTTTTCTGACTTATTGATAAATATTTCTGAGAAGTTAGTGTGATCTTTCACTATCTGTTTCTCCAGGCAAGCTTCCTGAAAGCTTAAAAAACATAAGTAAAGAATGAGTAAAGTAATGAAGTAAAATGAGTAAAGTAAAAAAATCAGTGAGTGAAGCAGTGAAAGCAGTAAACCAAACATTTCAAATCCTAAGTATAATGAAGATTCTGTGTTCCTGTCTGTTGTGCTAGAAATAGTTACATAAAAAGTTAAAAACCAACTGTGTTAAAATGTGATTTACTAATGTGGCCTCCTCACTGTTGAAGCTGCTATTTGTAATGAGGTTGTAAATGAAAGGTGAACTGTCCTTAATGAACATTTATGTTAACTGTATCAGTGTGGTTTAGGGAAGTAATACGTCATCTGTGGAGTTGACTGTTCTACGGGAATTTCCAAGAATCAGAGAGGCTCTCTTCACTTTTGCTTCCAGTGTTTTTTGTTTGTTTTTTCTTTCCTGTGGAACACAGATGCTCAGTGTTGCCTCCTCTGTAATCTCAGGATATGGTGAGAAAACTCAGAAAGGGACAGGAAGCTTTTCTAAGGGTCCTGAGCCTAATACACTGTATAGGAAGGTTTGTACCACGTGTACTCCCACGAGACAGAAATTACAAGACTTTATTCATCTTAAGATAACAAAGACCTGTGCAAATGAATATGCAAATGATTCCTAGTTTCCTAAAGAGCTTGGATATCATGAGTGCCTCGTTATCAACTATGTTAGCTCTACTTTACTGTGAGACTTCAGAAATTCAAATGTCCATGTCATTCCTTCTCTTGTGCAGAGACACTATGTTGTGTATAGCAAATGGAGAATATATGGAGTGGGGGAACTTTTTGTGAATCTATCTCATTTCCAGCGTAAGCGTTTAGAAATTTCTAGAGATCACACATAGATTTACTGGTTCATTAAAAGGGTATTTAGGAGTGAAAGCAGCTAAATTATGCTTTGAAATATTATACTTGTCTGCTTCAATAATTTATCAAGATGCTTAGACATCTGAATGATATGTTCAAATCAGTGTCAGAAGTTCAAGTCAGATTACAGTTTAATAAATGCTTTAAATGAATTCTGAACAAGTTGTGAAAAATCTTTTCATCAGTAGACAAGTTTTGAAAAATCTTTTCTATAGACAAGTTTTTAAAAAAACACTCGTTGCTTGGCAGTGCTATATTAGCAAATTGTTGTTATATTTCTTTCTGGATATATCAGCTATTGCCTTTTATATGACATATCTTTAGACTGAGAGGTGTAATTCCTTCCTTCACTTGACTTTTGTAATATATTATGCCATTAACACACAATGAAGCATCTTTTAATGGTCCATTAACACAAGAGTTGGATGCACCGTGTAGAGAGAAAGAATATCTTCCAAAAGTAACTAGTGAAAAGGAAGTTTTGAAAATTAATATCAAAAGTCAAACTATATGCTGGAAGTTCTTCATGTTCTTTGACTTATTAAATATTGAGCTCTTTTACTTTTCTACATACTGTTGCTGATACAGCATTTGGTAGGGAACTTTAAAATATTGCCTTCAATTAAATCTGTAGTTAGCAATTTATTTCCCTGTGAATGAGTTCCACATTAAATGAAAGGTTTTTCTCAAAAATATAACATGGACAACTGGGTTCATGGACTCATCAGCTGAGGCTTCGTAATATATTGAAATTCTGTTTGCAGTGAGAGAGAGTATACTTTCTGGGAAACAAAAGTATGCAGCCAGATGGCAAATGCTTAAAACTGAACAAATTAGTTTGTGTGCTAAATTAATCCACTTAGACAAAATGGATGGGTTGGTCTGCACATTGGACAGGTAAAATAGACTTTTAATAATTTTCCTTTAGTAATATATTTTTATTGGGCTGGGTATCACAGTGGAAGAGGGTACAACTTGTCCTTCAATAGCAGGGCTGGCAAAATACCAACACTAAGGAAATCAATTGCATGTCCATCAAGGCTGTGAATAATTTTCCAGAGGGGGAAATTAGAAATGAAAAATGTCAAAGATAAAGATGTGAGAGAAGTCTAACCTACTTCAGGCCTAATTACTGTGCTTGGAAAGCTGGGTAAATAAGAAGACATACTGAGTAAATTAAAAATATAAAACCTAAACATATGTATTTCCATATGAATCAAAATTTCAGTTGCATACAGGAAATAGGCATGCAAAACATAATAATATGTTATCCATGGGTGGTGCTTTTGTTGACAATAACTAAGACACGTTTCTTTTAATTGAGATTCTCTTTGAACTGCATTGTTTAACTTCTCCATTTGCTTTTAAAATAATATCTTGCATTCCAGTAAGTAAATAGGATTTAGAACTGATACTGCAGAAACAATCAGTAATTACAGACCTTTGTAATGTTTGCTCATTATTCTGCTATAAAATAATTGTGTGTTTTTGTGTAAATTTCCATGCAGTCCATGATCAGTGAAGTTTGATACCTATGTGTAAAGTATGTTTGGTCCTTAAGCTACTTTTCTAAGCTTAAGTATGGAATGATCAAAGTTCAAAGTAGTAGGACAAAATCTATATATGTGTAAGTTTGTCACAGTCATATTTTTGGGGCCATAAGAATCTTGAGAACAATGATTTGCAGTGCATTACTATGTCCTTTATGCCATCTCCATTGCTATGTCTTGGGCTCCAATAGCATCCATGACAATAAGACACTCTGCATTAACTTAGTACTTAATCTATTGTATTCTTCATCTTGAATGTGTATGGCATAATTTCTGAGGTATGTAAAGGTGACTGCTTCATGTTTGAAAAATACCTAGAATCTGAGTCCCTAGGAAAAAATAATTTAAATCTACATGGATTTAATGCAGTAATAAAAAAGTATTTACCTTCTGAAAACTATAAAGATAAAATAAAATCCAGTTAAAACCATCTGCAAGTTTAGCTGGTGTTGGGTTGTATTTATTTTTAATGAACAAAAAAAAAAATGCATTGTCTGTGAAATTTAGCTTAACAGGTAATAATTTATGTAAAAAGCTGCTATGTTACTCCTTTCCCAGACTTTCCTCTGTTTTCCCTTCCCTCTCCTTCGTTTCCCCCTTACCTTATTTTCCTACTTACATCCCCCCTTTTCCCCTTTTCTTCCTTTCCTCTGCTTTTTAACTTGCCCTTATCCCACTTTTCCCCCCTTCTCCTCTTTCTCCCCTCTCTTTCTCTCTCTGCCTGCCTTTTTCTATAAACATGAAAAATTTTCAGTTTCTTCCCATGTCTCAGCAAGATAAATTAACTAATTTAAAATAATTTCCATGCCTCATCTGTCCACTCCACAAGCTGTCAATGAGCTTGGATTGGTAGCTTTCATGACAATGGTCCACAGTGAGCAGTTGTATTAATTTGAAATAAAAATGTTGTTTCCATGGCAAACATGGAATGCTTTGAAACTGTGCTGACATCAACATACTTCTGGTTTTATGCAAGAAAGATGATTCTTTATGAGGTTCTTTTAAGTAAAAGGTTATTTGCCTACCTGTCCAAGATAAAGCAGTCCTATTGTTTTTTGGGGGTTTTGTGTGTTGGTTTTTTTTTATCTTTTGAGGGAAAAGCAACAGGGGAAAGAAAAAAAGAAAAAAAATGGGGAAAAATCTCATTTTAAACATGCTATAGTATTATTTTTTGCTTCTGCACTTTTGCCAGCAGCCATTTTAACCCAGTAAGTACGTAAATATCCAATGGGTTTCAATTTAGAGTGAGCAAATGTTTGCCATATTTTTATAATGATTAACTAATCCAAGACACTGCTCACTCTCTTCTGCCATGCAGATTATTCTATTTACGTAGTGAAGTTAGTACAGGGCTTAGAAATGCAGAAAACCTTTAGAAATAACTTACTGTTTCTGAGACACTACAAGCTGATTCATTTTAGATTGTGGAATTTTTTAAACTTCTTATACTTAATACATTTTAATATGTCTTAAAGAATGTCAATTTTTCTGTAATGCCTTATCACTTTGCCTGTTCCAATGACAGTATTTTCTGGTTAGGTATGATGTTAACATCAAGCTTGCTGAAAATTAGATTTTGGCTTTTAGCAGAAAGCTTCAGAAATAATCTTTTCTTTGTAAGCTATGCAGTCCCCCAGGCTTTTCAGAATTGAAAAAAAGACAACTCTGTGATGTAGAGCATGTTTAAGTTCTGTGTGCTTTGACCCGTTTCTAAAATTTAACCAAACCAAACCAAAAAAACACATAACAAACAAACAAAAAAACCCAACCCCAACCTGTCTCCTAAAATACCCAGTATTCCAGCCTGGAATAACCCTTTATTTCCAGTTTTGACTGTGTTAGCAACTAGAAATAATGTGACTCATACTTGCTCGATTTACTGTAGGGGTGCCAGGTGGTTCCAGGCCAGTGGTGTAACTACACTAAGTGGGTTTACTTATCCTTCTTTTCTAATAGGGTATTATGTCCTCAACAGCTTTGTTTCAATGGGAAACAACTGACAAACAGCTATATCCTCATTCTATATACTTCACTAGTACAATATTTTACTTCCCGGAGGTACAATGCATTCACCTACATAATTGGCCATGTCCTCTTCTTGCCTAGAGGACATATACTGAAGTCCATTACCATTTTCTAATCCTTTAAGACATAAAGTGGCACATTCCTATCATGTTAGTAGGTAGGTGAAGTTTTGGTATGTGTGCTCATGTTGTCATCAGAGGTTTCTGTTTAAGCTTGACAGGATTCTTGTTTCTAAATATTTGAACGTGCATGTCTTAAGTGCTATGTGCATGTCTCTTTAGTGATTATGTTTTCTTTGGGTAGTGTGTGGAAATGCCTTTTTAGTTTGTTGGTATTGCCTTATCAATTAGCCATTCTCAGAACGGTAGAGAGTTTATTAGATAAGAGATAGTAGTACCTTTATTTTGATAAAGAGCATCTTTGCTTTTTTTCATTTTGGTAAATTGCTTGCAGGATATTGCTAAAAATATAATCTCAGTGTTCTAATTTTATTTGCTCTCATAAAAATGTCCTTTGTATGTCTTAGAATGAATAATTATAAAATAATTTCACAGAAACAATGATCTTCTGTGTACTAAGTATAAATAATGGTATTACTTTTCAGAGCAGTGCTTTGCATTAAATGACAACTCATGTAGGAGTGGAGCCTGAAATAGCAGTGCAGTCTTTTAGGGTTCTGTATTAGTTGTCTGGTAAGGAATCTTCTGAGTTAGCAAATTCTAGGTGTCTTCTCTAACTACTTCATGTAGTTATGCTCTGTTTTAGCTGGGCACCTGTCTTTTTTGAAATCTGGGTAATACAAAGTCTGCCACTAGAATTTCTCTTGATTGGCTTTGCAGAAAAGAACCTGGGGATCATTGTGGAGAAGTAGTTAAACTTGAATCAGCAGTATGCCTTTGCAGCAAAGAAGGCCAACTGCATCTTGGGCTTGATTTTCAAAACTGCAGCAGGCAGGCCCAGGAACTTGATCCATTCTTCCCTTTTATTTTGCAATTTTAAAGCTGTATCTGGTCTTCCCATTATAGCAAAGTCATTCACATATGGAAGCAAGTACAATTGAAAAGCCACTGGGATGGTCAAGGCTTGAGCACTGAGATGGTCAGGGCTGGAGCACAAGATGTGTGTGGACAGACTGGAGAAACTGAGTCTGTTCAGCCTGGGAAAGAGACACCTTCTTGCAGAGAACTTCCTGCTATTTATAACTAGGTAATCATAGGGTAAAGGGAAAATGGAGCTGGACACTTTCTTGAGGAGCATGGTGATAGCTTGAGAGGCAAAGAACACAAATTGGAACACAGAAAAGTCCCAGTGTTGTGTAAATTAAGGGTTTACTTGCTATAAAAGCTGAGAGTCAAACACTTGACCAGTTGCTCAGCAAAGTTCAAGGATCTGTCTTGGACACGTTCAAAACTCAGCTGGACAGGTCTTCTGCAACCTGATTTAGGGATTCTTTGGCAAGGTGTTGGACTACATGACCTCTGGAGGTCTCCTCCATCCTCCCTTTTACTTTGACTGTGTAGAAGCAGTTTAGGTCAAATTTTGCCACTGTCATCTCATTTCATTGTTTTACCTCTGCACTAGGTACTTGGATTAAGAATTATGTAGTTGTGACTGGATTACTAGAATTCAGAGAAGTATCTAAAGATGAAAATTCCCTTTAATTTCCAATAATTCATATAGCAATCAGCTGGAAAGGGTGCAGTTAGAATAGAAGAGAATAGACTATTTCAGTTGGAAGGGACCTACAACTATCATCTAGCCCAACTACCTCACCACTTCACATGACTCAGAATTTTTAAGGGCATTGTTCAAAGTCTCAGGGCATTGACCACCTCTCCAGGAAGCTTGTTCTAGTGTTTGGCCATCCTTTCAGTAAATAAACGTATTGTCGTGTCCAGTCTGAGCCTCCTGTGGTGCAGCTTTGAACCATTCCCCCATGTCCTGTCACGATGCCAGGGAGAAGAGACTAGCCTTCTACCTCTCCACTTCACCTCCTCAGTAAGATGTAGAGATCAGTGACATCTCCCCTCACCCTTCTCTTCTCCTGACTAGAGAAACCCTTAGTCCTTAGCTGCTTCTCACAGGACATGCCTTCCAGCCTTTTCACCAGTTCTGTTTCTTGTCTCGGAGTGCATTCCAAGGCCTTCACATCCTACTTAAACTATGGTCCCAGAATAGCACACAGCACTCAAGATAAGGCTGCACCAACACTGAACGCAGCAAGATAATCCCATCTCATCATGGGCTGGCTATGCTGTGTTGGATGCACTTCAGGATGTGGGTTGTCCTCTTGGATGCCAGAACACATGGCTGACTCAAATTGAGCCTGCTGTCAACCAGCACCTCCAGGTCCCTTTTGCAGAGATGTTCTCCAGTCAGTCCTCTCTGAATTTTGACCTGTGCCAGGTGTTAATCTGTCCCAGGTGCAGGCATTTTGACTTTTTGAATTTCATCTCAGTTACAGTGAGGCAGTGAACTGATACGTTATGACATTTTCAGCCTAAATGGCCTTTCACAGCTTGTCAAGTATCTTAGCCTGTGTGTAAACTGCAAATTTAAACTAGTTTATGGAAATCTGAAGCAAAGTTATAATAAATACGCTTTCTTCCTGGAGAACAAAGAAAAGGAGATTCTTTCCATCCTCTCACATTCATCATCCTGGAACTTTGCTCCTCCAATACTAGTATAATCCTTTTTAATTTCTTCTTTTTTTTTTTTTTTTTTTTTTTTTTTTTTTTTTTTTTTTAATTTCAGGATGCCTGAAAGATTGTTTTATGATTCTATGTACTGAATACAGGCACAATGCTTCTGTAAAATTAAAGTTTTGCGCATTTAATTGTTTATATGGTGCAGTGTAGAAGCTGAAAGGTGAAAATAATGGGAAAACAAAACAAAACGACATGTAACATTTCAAGGCTACAGAGGAAGAGGACTTGTTTTGTCCTGTAATAAAAATTACTTTGAAAAAGTATATCAAAACATAAACACTAGTGTTAAGATAAAATCATGAAAGCCTTCTTATGAAGTAAAGGCTCACAGGCACATCTTCATAGAATCATAGAATGGTTTGGGTTGGAAGGGACCCAGAAGATCATCTAGTTCCAACCCCCAACCAAGAGCAGAGACGCCATTCAAATAGTTTGCTCAAAGCTCTGTCCAGCCTGGTCTTGAACACTTCTATGGAGGGGGCATCTGTAACTTCCCTGGGCAGTCTGTTCCAGTGTCTCACCATCCTCACATTAAAGAATTTCTTCCTAATATCTAATCTAAATCTACTCTCTTTCAGCTTTAAACAATTACCACTCATCCTATCACTACATGTCCTTGTCAAAAGTCCCTGTCGTCTTTTCTGTAGGCCCGTTTTGGGTACTGGAAGGCTGCTATAAGGTCTCCCCAGAGCCATCTCTTCTCCAGGCTGAACAGCCCCAATTCTCTCAGTTCTGCTTCATAGAAGAGGTGCTCCAGCCCTCTGATAAACTTCATGGCCCTCCTCTGGACTCACTCCACCAGGTCCTTGTCCTTTCTGTGTTGAGGACCCCAGAATCGGACACAATACTCCAGGTGGGGTCTCATGAGAGCAGAGTAGAGGGGGAGAATCAGCTCCCTCCACCTGCTGTCAATTCTTCTTTTGATGCAGCCCAGGACACGGTTGGCTTTCTGGGCTGCACGCACCCATTGCCAGATCGTGTAGAGCTTCTCATCAACCAACTCCCTGAAGTCCTTCTCTTCAGGGCTGCTCTCAATCCATTCTTCACACAGCTTGCATTTATGCTTGGGATTGCCATGACCCATGTGCAGGACGTTGCCCTTGGCCTGTTTGAATTTCATGAGGTTAGCACGGGCCCACTTCTCAAGTCTGTCAGCATCCATCTGGATGGCATCCTTTCCCTCCAGCATGTCAACCACACCACAGAGGTTTTTTCCTTTTAGTATTTATTGATAATAAATAACAAGGAGATAGCAGAGATATCTGTATATGGTATTTTTATCAGTATACACAGCAGTTTACTTCCCTAGATATGGTTTGGTAGTTGTTGTGGTGGTGAGTACCAGTGTGGAGGCAACAGTTGGAGCTCTTAACAAGGTATTTTATTTCTTCCTTTTTGCCTCACAACGCTCACCTTTTCCAGTTAAGGAGATTACATAGTATATTACAGGAACATAAACCTTTTTGGGCATTTTCTAAAATAAGAACCTCTTCACTAAGTTTTTGATTTCTTTGGTTTTCTTTCTATTTTAACCTATAGTGTGAGGACTCTTTCATTACAATCACACAATGGACTCTTTCATTACAATCACACAATCTGTGCTTCAGAAGAACTAGATTTTGGTTGTGGTTTTTTTTTTAACTCTGCACTGTATGTTTGTTCTTCCTATGATGTAGAAAACTATTGGTACCTTAGCAGTTTCACTGAAATAATAAATGTATCCTGTATTTATATATTATTTTTGGTAATTCCTGATAGTATTTTATTAGCTCCTAAAATCATACTTTAAGCCAAAATATATATTTGGTGCCATTTCAAGATCTTTTCTTGTTTAACTCAAAATTAAACAACATGACCTACAAGTTCAGTCATTGCGAGTAGACCCAAAACTACATTATTTCAGAGTTTTTAGAAAATAAGATTACTGTTTCTAATTGCTACTGTTGTATAAGTTTTATGTTTACTTCTCTGCTGGAATAGTTGACTAACAGAATTTCATCTACATTTGGGTGTCTGCCATTCTTTAATTTACCAAAGCCCCTGTGCTATAGGCAGTCTTTCCTTAGTAGGAAATTCCAAATAATTTTCTAAAAGGCTTTGTGGTGTCCCCCTGCCACCAAAGTACTAATTGCTGTATTTGAAATATCAGAGGGATCCAAAATAGTCTTGTGATACTTTATGTAGCAACATTTTTGGTCAATTTTGTGTAATTGTCTAAACATGCTGAACAAAGAAGCAGAATACGTAATCTAAGAAACTTTTTTTCTTCACATTTTTATTTTTAACTCTCAGTTTCATAGCTGAAATACTCAGCTTGGTTTAGATTGATCAGGAATAAAAGGAAACATAAAATGAAAAGTAACTAATGAGCTTGTTTCCTTAGAAGTACACTATACTGTCTGCCAAAATTTAATGCTGACTTTGTATTCTGAAAGATGGTTGCACAGACAAATGTGAGCTAACTGATCTACAGATAATGTGTCAAATGTCTTCACAGTGTGTATCTTCTGAGTGCGTTGTGCATCATTGACAAATGTTTGTGCCACTACCTTGCTACCAACTCTTGCAGTATGACTAGATTGTGATCATTACTCACTTCTAATCCATGTTATGGCTTTGGACCGGAGAAAGAAAAGATTAGTTTCACTGTGCATTTTACACTGTATGTTTCGAGTATAACAGTTGATAAGCTGGTGAAGATATTTCTGTCAATATTCTTTGTGAAATCTTTGCTCTCTTAAGACCTATGGATATTTTACTGTTGCTTATAGTAGGACAAACTTTTAGTATCTGAAGTGTGATCATACACAACACCAATATTGCTTGTCTGGTAATATAATTTCTAAAGCAAAGCAGATTCATTATGAAATGCAGGGGTGCTAAAGCAGATCTTACAGGGAAGAAAAATATTACCCATGATTTTTCATTAGCTTACAAAATGTTACAATGCTGTCACTGCCTTAGTGCCTATTTTCAGTGATACCTAGAAGGCTAAAAATGCCAAATATAAAAAAGAGGATATGAATATACAATTCAGTTACTGACTCATAATTAATAACCATCTGCAGTAGTTGAAAAGGAGGTCTTATGGGCTGATGTTTAGAAACTCTTGGAAGTTTAATTGTTTTTAGATGCTCTTTTGAAATAAATTCTTCTTGTAGATTTTAATGCCTTACCATAGTGAGCTTCTTCACATAAGTCATACTTCTTGCCAATGCATAGAAATACTTTTGGGAGAAATCAATACTCCATATTGTTTCCTGAAATGCAGCCCTGGCTGTCTGCCACAACCTCAGCTTGTGCTTATTTTCATAAATCCTTGCAGCACAAAGCAGTGTTAGTATGTTTAAGTCATGATCCTGTTAGAGACTGCAAATTTTTATTTTTTTTTGGTAAATATTAGTCTCTTTGAGGGAAGCAGTATCAAATTATTTGCATAAAAGTTAATATGAAAGCTATCACTGAGCTTTCTTCTACACAATACTGGCATCCAGTTTTCTCAGAGTTTTTCTTCAAAATCCATTGTGTTTTTAAATTTGCAATCTATTCATATTAAAGAGCTATTCCATCATCATGAAATCCATTTGCAGCAGAATATTTTTCGTTTTGAGGCCAAAAAAACTTAATTTCCATGTCTAGAAAATCATGATACATTTTTCTGTCCCATATTCCTAATCTCCAGTTATATAAACAATTTTATTTGTTCTTAATTTCATTTTGCATCTGAATCTCTGATTAAGATTGATCCTCAGCTATTTCCCCCACTGTCTCCACTTTGCACTAACATCCAGCAAGCATTAAGTCAAAATGACATTCTTCCTTGCTATCTTGAATGTTGGATTTGCTTTAGCTGTTGGAAGCAGTGTAGTTTCAGGCTACTGAAAAGCTGTCAATAGGCCATTGTATTAGCATGATTGTATTTCAGTAGATGTATTTGTAGTATGTCAAGCATGGTAATTTCACAAGATAGCAAAGTTACATACCTAAATGTGAGGTCTTTAGATTCTGTCCTCTGCAGGAGTGGTTGCAGATTGGTTTCATTCTAATAAATTCCTTCTTTTCACTAACTTAGAAAAATCAAACCTCAGGCAAAGGTGGAAGTTTAACCTCCGTTTTCACATCTGATTGTTCCCTCTCTTCTCTCATAATTTCAGTGCCTTCTTCCTTTGGTCACTTTCAGTAATATTTTATTTGATGTATTTTGTTTTGTTTTAAAACAAAGCAGAACAAAATACTTATATAATAGTGTTTTTTTTTTCTTTTCATGTGTTACCATTGTATAAAAAATAATATGGTGAAAAAAGGTTAAAAATTAATTCAAGTTCATGTGCTGTAAAGTTCCAAGTGAGAGTACGAGAGAGAGATTAATTAGAAGCTAGGGAGAGAAAGAATTACCACTATGTATCAGACACAGCACAGTTCTCTTTACTACTAACAACTAATATACATCTTGGTATGTAGTTCAGCTAAAACTTTCCAAAAGTCTATACAAAACAGATGTTTATAGTTTGTTCTGCTTTCATTCTGTGTGTTATGATTTTATTAATAAAATATGGTAGATTAACTCTCTGACTTTTCTTGATGAAGGAGCTTTTTCTTTCATCTCTGTATGAGGCCATGCTGCCTGACACAGCTACATAATGTGAATTTTCTTGTATAGTGAAAATATATTTGTGCATATGTGTACTTTTCAAAATTCATCCTGGAGAAACTGACTCATTACCGCCTTGACAAGTGGTCTGTGCTGTGTGTGAGTTACTGGCTGACATACCCTACCCAGGGGGTGCTAGTAAATAGTTCCCCCTCCAACTTGCAACCAGTTATAAGTGGGGGCCCCCAGGGGTTGATACTAGGCCCAATGCTGTTTAACATCTTCCTAAGTGACCTAGATGTTGAGATCAAGAGCACCCTGGTGAAGTTTGCGAACAACACCAAGTGGAGAGGTTGACACTCCAGAAAGGAGAGCTGCCCTCCAGGATGACCTAGAAAGGCTGGAGAAGTGGGCTAGCAGGAACCTTATGAATATCAATGGGGAGAAGTAAGGGCTAGCACCTGGCAGCACGTAACCAGCACATAAGTCAGGAGTGCAGTTCGCACTGGGATCCACATGGCTGGAGAGCAGCCCTGTGGAAAGGGACCTGGGGGTCTTGGTGGCTGACAGACTCAACATGAATGAAGAGTGTGATGCAGGGGCAAAGAAAGCCAACAGGCTGCTGGGCTGCATCAACAACAGCGTCACCAGCAGAGATTAAGAAGTCATCATCCCACTCTATTTGGTGCCAGTCAGACCACACCTGGAGTATTGTGTTCAGTTTTGGTCCCTGCTCTACAGAAAGGATGTGGACAGGCTGGAGAGAGTCCAGAGAAGGGCCACAAGGATGGTCAGAGGACTGGAGGACCTGCCATGTAAGGAGAGGCTGAGAAAACTGTGTTTGTTCAGCCTTGAAAAGAGAAGGCTTCGGGGAGGCCTTATTACCATGTTCTAGTACTTAAAGAGTGGCTACCAAAAAGGTGGACACTCCCTATTTGCAAGGAGTCACATGGAAAGACAAGGGGCAATGGGCACAAGTTGCTCCTGGGGAGATTCTAATTGTACATAAGGATAAATTTTTCACCATGAGGACAATCAAACAGTGGAATAGTCTCCCAAAGGAAGTGGTATATTCCCCCACATTGAACAGGTTTAAATCTCAGCTTGACAGGGTGCTGAGCCATCTCATATAAACTACAGTACTAGCTGGAAAGGTTGGACCAAATGATCCATAAGGTTCCTTCCAATCTGGAATTCTATGATTCTATGATGCTACTGGTTTATCTGCATTTCACTATATTTATCCCTTTCTTCCCATTCTCTAAATTTTCTTTGAATTGCATTTTTTAGTATTTTAGTCAGAACATGTAGCCAGGTGTTTTTGGTTTGGGGTTTTTTGTTTATACTTACACATGTTTTGTATGCTAGTCTTTCTTCTTTCATTATGCTTACTGGTGAATTTGTCTCTATATCTGTGTTAAAAAGCATTCAAAAGGAACTGTGTGCTTGCATGAACTTAGTGTTTAGACACTACATGTAATAGATTTAAATTCTGTTTTCTTTCTGGAATTCCCAATGTATTTAGTTCTGAATATGTCTAAATATAAAAACCCTTAAGCTCCCTTGAGAAGCAGTCACTTGACTATCTAAAGAGAGCTTCATGCACAGGAATACAAATGCATGATGAGATGTCAGCATATGAATGAAGGCTCTGGAACATTTATTTTAATGGTGAAATCATCTTTACCCGTTACTACTCTTTCAGACTTGATTCCAGTACAGCAGACTGAGCTGAGTTCTGGTCCTTTTAGTTAATGATAGCCGAAAGTTTTAGCAAAGTTTCAGACGCCAGCTGCTATTCTTGCTTCTGCTTTGGCAAAGCTTGGCAGGCTGTTGGCTTTTAGAGGGTGGATATGAAGGCAGTACTTGAAGAGTTTTTCATGTTCAGAATTATATGTGAACTAGAAGCCTGCATGACTGATGAGCCTGACAGAGCTAGCACTTGCAAACAGCATTATTTCAGTCACAAACTGAGTGCTAGAAGCCATTGAAACTATGTAAGTGCTGAATTATAGTATAGTATTTCTGCAGATTTTCTTCAGAGTATGGAAATAAACAATAGAACAAAATTCTCTGGTAACCTGGGAAGAATTTTATATGACTTAATTTAAAATACTTTGAATTCTTAACCATACAGTAAAAGAAACAAAATTATTCTTGCTTATGTTCCCAGCATAGGCAGATAAGAGGGTGTTAAACAAAAATCAATGACTAGCAAATTTTGAACTAATTGAAGTAATCATTATTCCAGTAGTATGTTTTCGAATTATTGAATTCACTGTTTTGTGTCATTGAGTAAAATGTCTGTAAGAATAGCTGAGGTAATTTTGCAATCATCAGTAGCATTTGCAGTTTCGTTGGCCATGATGAGAGTTGCCAGAGGATACTTCCCATTTGTGATACAACACAGTTGTCCATGGAAGTTACCAAAGTAATTATTCTATCTAGTGTTCTTGATAATGTCTTTTGGCAGTCATATTGCTTTGTCTTTTTTTGTATGTGTCACGGTTTGACTCAGGATCAGCAACTGAACCAGCAACAGTAATGCTTTTGATTTCCCCAGGTGAGGAAAGAAGAGCAAGAATAAAGAGATAGACGCTCTGGATTAAACACTAAACTAGACAGCTTTAATTAAATACTAATGATAAAAGAAAATATGTACAATTATATACAAGTGTGTGCAGGAATGTACAGAACCCTGTTGCCTCCACCCACCCGCAGCAAGTCCCACGGCATCTCCTGAGCTGTGAGCAGCTCTGAAATAGCTCTGAAGCTGCTGGAGAAAGCGACAGAGCAGACAGGAGCTGAGGGAAGAGTTATGAGGGTCAGGAATGTATGGGCCTGGAGATCAACAGTGATGGAGTCCTGCCTGGACACCAGCTGTGGATGGGAGAGAAGGGAAGAAACAGGAAGGAAGAGACTTGAGTTCCATGATCCCTGACCTTATACTGAGCACTACATAGATATATGGAATGGAATACTTTGGTCAGTTTTGCTGTCAGTCTAATCCACACCTCCCTGTGAAGTGCTGCAGATACAACTCTTTTGCTCGTTTAGCATCAGAGGTTGCAGATTCAACAAGTACAGCAAAGCAACCTTGGAATCTTAGCAGTATCATAAACATTGCAGTGTTATCAGTCCACTGGCTGGAAAATTTGCTGCTAGTTAAAATAGAGCTTGCTGAAGGAAAAAAAAAATAAAATCAGTAAAAAGAAAATTTGCGTTATTCTGACTCAAACCAGCACAGTATGGTGGAGCTTATTTACTAAACTTTGTTATTCTAGCTCATGTACTGTCATTTGTTTCATATGGGCCACTTATGTCAATTACAAAATACTGACAGTATGTTAATGTGGTCTCCATTTTGCCAAAAAGAAAAAAAGTGGTGTATATTGACACCAGTAAGACTATTCACATGATGTTTAAATATATGAAGCAGGGAAACACCATCTACTCAATCACTATCCTGTTAAATATACAACCAGTGAAAACCAGACTAGAAAAAATGAAAAGGGGCTTAGGAGCAGCCTTCAGGTGTGGTATTATGCAAAGGTTTGTGATAAGCAGAACATTTCATCCACTATAAAAAGTTATCTGAAGATGATGTAGAAAGCTTTTCATTAACATGTTAGATTAGCCATCTCCCAAAGACTAAGTATATGTTTACTCCAGGTTCAAAGCAGGGGGCTTGGTTAAATGGTAAGTGGAAATGTTGTCTAGCCCTACATTTCTGTGGGGTTCCTATCTTTATTTTTGAGTTTTGTTATTACTTTTTGCAACCTTATGTATACGTTTTTTGATTTAACCATTTTAGGAAGAGCAGGTTAGTTTTCAAAGGAGGGTAGGGAATTTGAAATAAGTAGCTATCTATATATCAGTTTTCTTACTATAGGACAGGTTGTCTTCACATTGACATAAAAAAGCAAAAATACTATATATTCATTATTGTATTACTAAATTACCTTGTAATTCATAAGTATGGGTTCTTTTGCCAAGCATTTTGCAAAGTATAAAATATAATCAATGAATATATAATAAATAACTTTTCAGTCCTTGAGATACTTTCAGAAGTCAAAGAAGTTGGAGTAGCATTCTAAATATTCTGTTTATTTTGCTTCTACAGAAATGTATCTTCTGCAGACAGAGAGTTAAGAAAATCTCTGGTGCCTGCATTCAGTGTTCATATGGACGCTGCCCAGCCTCCTTCCATGTAACCTGTGCCCATGCTGCAGGAGTACTGATGGAACCTGATGACTGGCCGTATGTTGTCTATGTCACATGTTTCAGGCACAAGATCAACCAAAATGTGGTAAGGAATTTCTTTCCTTATTTGCTAAAATATGGAATTGCAGAATTAAAGTATTTTCCAGAGAAAATAGAAGAAAAGATCCATACCACATATTATTATAAGAGCTCTATCTATCATACTTCCATACGAAGCAAACCATTACATCTTGAGAGTTATTTTCTTATGCAGTTACCTGAGAGAAATGGTAATTGATATGCCTAACACATTTTTTGTATTAGAGTAATTGTTGAATTTATTGTTTTGAGAGCTAGAACAAATCTTTGAGTTCTCTGTTTGTTAACCCAGAGTGTATTACTGTCCTGTCAAACTATGACAATTACAAATACCCAGGTCACAGGTTATCTTAGCAGTATCATAAACATTGCAGTGTTATCAGTCCACTGGCTGGAAAATTTGCTGCTAGTTAAAATAGAGCTTGCTGAAGGAAAAAAAAAATAAAATCAGTAAAAAGAAAATTTGCGTTATTCTGACTCAAACCAGCACAGTATGGTGGAGCTTATTTACTAAACTTTGTTATTCTAGCTCATGTACTGTCATTTGTTTCATATGGGCCACTTATGTCAATTACAAAATACTGACAGTATGTTAATGTGGTCTCCATTTTGCCAAAAAGAAAAAAAGTGGTGTATATTGACACCAGTAAGACTATTCACATGATGTTTAAATATATGAAGCAGGGAAACACCATCTACTCAATCACTATCCTGTTAAATATACAACCAGTGAAAACCAGACTAGAAAAAATGAAAAGGGGCTTAGGAGCAGCCTTCAGGTGTGGTATTATGCAAAGGTTTGTGATAAGCAGAACATTTCATCCACTATAAAAAGTTATCTGAAGATGATGTAGAAAGCTTTTCATTAACATGTTAGATTAGCCATCTCCCAAAGACTAAGTATATGTTTACTCCAGGTTCAAAGCAGGGGGCTTGGTTAAATGGTAAGTGGAAATGTTGTCTAGCCCTACATTTCTGTGGGGTTCCTATCTTTATTTTTGAGTTTTGTTATTACTTTTTGCAACCTTATGTATACGTTTTTTGATTTAACCATTTTAGGAAGAGCAGGTTAGTTTTCAAAGGAGGGTAGGGAATTTGAAATAAGTAGCTATCTATATATCAGTTTTCTTACTATAGGACAGGTTGTCTTCACATTGACATAAAAAAGCAAAAATACTATATATTCATTATTGTATTACTAAATTACCTTGTAATTCATAAGTATGGGTTCTTTTGCCAAGCATTTTGCAAAGTATAAAATATAATCAATGAATATATAATAAATAACTTTTCAGTCCTTGAGATACTTTCAGAAGTCAAAGAAGTTGGAGTAGCATTCTAAATATTCTGTTTATTTTGCTTCTACAGAAATGTATCTTCTGCAGACAGAGAGTTAAGAAAATCTCTGGTGCCTGCATTCAGTGTTCATATGGACGCTGCCCAGCCTCCTTCCATGTAACCTGTGCCCATGCTGCAGGAGTACTGATGGAACCTGATGACTGGCCGTATGTTGTCTATGTCACATGTTTCAGGCACAAGATCAACCAAAATGTGGTAAGGAATTTCTTTCCTTATTTGCTAAAATATGGAATTGCAGAATTAAAGTATTTTCCAGAGAAAATAGAAGAAAAGATCCATACCACATATTATTATAAGAGCTCTATCTATCATACTTCCATACGAAGCAAACCATTACATCTTGAGAGTTATTTTCTTATGCAGTTACCTGAGAGAAATGGTAATTGATATGCCTAACACATTTTTTGTATTAGAGTAATTGTTGAATTTATTGTTTTGAGAGCTAGAACAAATCTTTGAGTTCTCTGTTTGTTAACCCAGAGTGTATTACTGTCCTGTCAAACTATGACAATTACAAATACCCAGGTCACAGGTTACAGTATCTTGCAAATACTCACAGAAACTTTGTTCCACAGCCAAACAGTATCTTGCAAACATTCAGTTATAATTATTCTCTCATCTGGCAAAGTAACACAAATATGTCAAGAAAATTAGTGTTATGACTGTGCCTTTTTATTTGTAGACTGTGCTGAAGAGGAACCCTTAATTTTAAATGAGACATATGAAGAACAAGTTATATTGTAGATCTTAATTCATTTTTTAAAATGAATTGTTACTATCTCAATTCAGAGAGACCTATTGCCATTTATCTTAGACTTTAAAATATTTTGTTTCCTGAAAAACTAGAAGGACTTGATCTAGTCTTATTAAGGAATGGGCTTGTTAAGTTAGTCAAGTTGATTCACAAGTTGAAACTTTTAATCTCCTTTGTACACTATAATAAATTCAGGTAATGTCTGTATGACTTTCTTTCAGGAAGCTGTCAGTGAATCTTTGGTCTTAATGACAAGACTACTGAGGAGTAAGATTTTCTCTCAAGTGCAGTAAATTGTAATGCCTCCTAACTAGCATAATCATCTAGCCCTGTGTGTTCAGTCTGCTGGTGGTTCTTAAAAAGGGAAACAAATTGTATGTCCCTGTTAAAAACATTCAGAGAACTGCTAAGCCTTGTAAAGAGTTTCTTCAAAAATTTTTCAAGAAAATGAGTTTAGTTTGAAAAACAAACGATCAGCTGTCTGCACAGGCAACTTAAGATTCTTTTCTTGGCTTTCTTGGAAAACATCTTCTTTAGTTGAAATTACTGCATTAAAATCATGGCTGGTAAAAATAGGGCTGTTTTTCCTAAATATTTTCTAGTATTTGTGTGGGACAGTTATGTTTTCCCTGATCACATGGGACTTTCTGCATAATACTTTCTGCTGTTCCCACTTTATTTGTATATTGCATCCACTTTCTCAGCCCCATAATTTTTCCAGCTTCATCTAATATATCTGTCTGATGCTGAAGTCCCCTTATGCTGTTTAACAATGCATGTGATTTTCTTCCCCTTATTTTCTTTTATGGCACTACAAGGTAAATGTGCTGAAGTTTTGGATTATTTACTCTGTGTTTATACAGCAGTTAATATAGAGGTATATCTGTCCTAAACAGAATTTTTTTCCTGGCATTTCTGTATTCATGTTAGTTATCAATAGAAATACTAAAAATATTAATGAGAACATGCTAAGTTGTTTAAGGAGAGTTTATGCTTTCAGTCTAATATAAACCAGTGAAGACTTTAGCACTTAACTTTCTTAGTGTACACTTTCTCTGGAACATAAAATAAGTTATTAAATAGCTATTATTTTGAATGTTAAGAAGCAAAACACATATTCATCAGAAAAAGACACATTAGTAATAGAATGACACGGAATCCCATAAAATACATTTTAAATTGTGATTTTATTGACCTGTATTCGGTAATGACAAATAATTAAAAAATCCACTAACTGTGGTGTAACAGGGTTTTGTGTAGCTTCTATTTAAGAGATTGTATGAAGGATTTTCAAAGTAGCTTGGAATTATCATGTCCTTTCCTCACCAGCAACCTTTTTGAAAAAATTCTGTGTTACTAACTTATTTCATGTGACTCAAATAAAAATCAGATTTGCAGAAGAGAAAGAAAAATTATGCTGTTGTGTTTTTTCATTTGGCCAGAATTTGGAAAGATCAGATATTTTGATGAAGAATCTTCTGTGAAATTCTTAACTTACTTTTGAGACAAAGGAGGTTTCCATATATGTGTATATGCTTGGGTTTATATTCTGTCTTTTGGATAATTAATCTAGTCACATATTTAAGCTTTTGTAAGGTTTTTCACCACTGGTTTTCTTCTTGTGCTTTTCATAGCTATTAGCTATTCCTTCATGCAGAAATTACATGGCTCTTCACCATTAGGCATAACAATGTATCTTACTTCTAATGAACTTTTGTTGTTTGTCTATGGTTTTAACTTCCTTACTTGAAAGAAGAACTGGCAAATAATGAAATATTAAACTCACTTTGCAGATTTTTACAGGAATAAAATATATTGTCAGCAAGGAAAAAAAAATAATCTCTTCTGGTATTTAGAAGTTGAAAACATTTACATAAATCAAGGACACTATTATTTCTTCTCATTTCAAGGAAACACAAAATTGTCTGCTTTTTCACTAATATAGCCTCTAAGATATATGCTCAGTGAATACCTGTGCTTGTTAGATTCTTCAAATTAAACAAGAAAAAAACCCAAACAACAAACAACCTAAAGCTCAACAATCAAAGGAAGACATCTGGGCAGTAGGAAAAATTGTGACATATATTTATAGTAGTATGGTACTGTGTAAATCAGTAAGGGTGCTGAACAAAAAAAACACCTATGTACAGATAAATATGTATTACTGCTGGTATTAGCATCACCACTTGATGTCAGGCAAGGGCTTACTGCAATGATGAAGTTGGCTGTGCATCCAAATTACGTATGGCTGTGATCTGAAGTGAATTGTGATATATTTTAAAAAGTCATATTAATATGACTTTTAATTTAAATTTAAAATTTAATTTAATTTAAAATTTAATTTTAAATTTAATTTAATTTAAAAGTCATATTAATATGACTTTTCAAAAATACCTTATTTGGAGGTTCATGGACTCAAAAATAAGCATGCCCCTTGTATTTGTTGAGGTTACCTCTTTAGAAATAATAAAAAAAATTGCTAGCAGAAAAGTTTAATACAGAATGTTTTTTATTATTCCTGTCACAGCTTGTATTATTTTGTTATGTAAATTGGAGTGTCAATATGCAAGAAAGGCTCTGTGATTTACTACTTACAGAGAGTGGGTCATGTTTTTTTCATTTTGACTGTGCTTGTCTCTGGGCACGAAACATATCTGGCACACCTTTTTGTCATTAAACTGCAAGAATGCTTGGAAGTATGGTTGAGAATAGGAGGTGCAGATGGATTTATTTTGGTTAAAAGCATTCTTTCATATAGAAGTAAATGAGAAAAAGTTGTATGGAACTATATTAACAGGAAAAAAACAACCAAAGAATCCTTCTAAGATTAGCAAAGACAGCAGCGAGGGATAAAGAAAGCCAGCTGGAGGCAAACATATACTTGCAGGTGGTTTTTAATTTGGAAAGTGTGATCACAAAAGGCCATCTAGGCAGCCCCATTTTGTGGATTTTGAATAGGTGAGTGTCTTTAGAAAGGGCAAAGATAGCAGTTGTAAAACCCATTGGGTAAGAGTTGCAAAAACTTACTGTTCTTGCTCTTTGGCCTATTTCAAATTGTCTTCTGCTATTATTGGTGAGTTCTTACCTCTGTAGCACACAGGGAACAAAGAGATGCTGTCAAATGGAAGCTGTAGATCCCTATCTATTCAATACTTGAGAAATGCAATTTCATTGCTTGCAGCTGTCTGCTTACTACTGCCATCCCCTTAATATTTCAAAGAGACTAAGGCATGCCTTAGGAAGAACATATTATTCAGAAATCATGAGGCGGCATATTTCTGAAATGTCGCGCATCACTTCTATGCCTAAATTGCAGTTCAGAGGAGGAAGCTTAAGATGATGAAATGAGGGTTATGTTCCTGTATCAAATAGTTCTCAGAGTTTTGAAAATCACCCATTAAAAAGCGTAATGAGAGAACATTTCTAGATATTTAGATATATTTCAGATGCCATTTTCAAGATAATTGTTATTATTTCATATACATATAATTTAGGTACTTTATTTAACAACATTATTGTATAATATAGTTGTAGTGTCCTGCACCTGGGGAGAAAAAACACCATGCACCAATATAGATTAGGGGTTGACCTGCTAGAAAGCAGCTCTGTGGAGAAGGACCTTGGGATCCTGGTGGACAACAAGTTATCCATGGGACAGCAATGTGCCCTCATGGCCAAGAGTATCCTGGGGTGCATTAAGAACAGTGTGTCCAGCAGATCAAGGGAGATTCTCCTCCCCCTCTACTCTGCCCTAGTAAGGCCATATCTGGAGTATTGTGTCCAGTTCTGGGCTCCCCAGTTTTAGATGGACTGTGATATGCTGTAAAGAGTCCAACGGAGAGCTACAAGGATGATTAAGGGACAGGAACATCTGTCGTACAAGGAAAGGCTAAGAGATCTAGGGCTATTTAACCTTGAGAAAAGAAGACTAAGAGGGGACCTTATTAATGTCCATAAATATCTGAAGTGTAGATGTCAAGAATGGGCCAGTCTCTTTTCAGTGGTGCCTTGAGATAGGATGAGTGGAAATGGCACCAAGTTGCAACACAGGAAGGTCCACCTCAATATGAGGAAAAACTTCTTTACTGTGAGGGTGACAGAGCACTGGAACAGTCTGCCCAGAGAAGTTGTGGAGTCTCCTTCTCTGGACACTCTCAAGACCCCTTTGGACACGTTCCTGTGTGATCTGTCCTAGGTGTTCCTGCTGCAGCAGGGGTGTTGGACTCAATGATCTTCAGAGGTCCCTTCCAACCCCTATGATTCTATGATTCTGTCATTTATTCTATGATTCTATGATTCTGTAATTTATTCTATGATTCTATGATTCTATTTCAGCAGAAGTCCCTTACTGTTTCCATTCTGATTCCTCCCCTTCTTCTTCCCTCCAAAACACAGAGATTTACCTACTCTGGCTAATAATTTGCAAGAGTCATTTAGAATTAGACACAACATAAAGCAATTGTGATATCGACACATTAGATACATGATACAATGCAAATAACTCCTCTATCTCAACATGCTCCGGTTTGAGAAGTGCTGTTATTCAAAATTGGTTGTTCATTGATTTGACGTATATGCTACTGACTTGCAAAGTGAATTTGAGGAAAGCAGACTTCTGTGTGCTGTGTCCCCCAGTAAATTAAATTTATTTTTTATGTTTGCATGGCCAGAAACTAGCAAAGCTGTTCCTAAGAGTTTGTGCAATAGGCTAAACAGGATTTTTCTCCTTTACCATACTAATTACAGAATGTATGAAATACATGTAACTTACAAAGATATATAATTCTTAGAGAAATCCAATGGTATTTTCTCATAGTCCTACCTTCAAAAAACTCATAATTCTATTCTACAATCATGCTACTGCATGCTACTTGCATGCACTGCAAGTTGTGGAGACTCCTTCTCTGGACACTCTCAAGACCACTTTGGACACGTTCCTGTGTGATCTGTCCTAGGTGTTCCTGCTGCAGCAGGGGTGTTGGACTCAATGATCTTCAGAGGTTGTCTCCAACACCTGTGATTCTATTATTGTGTCCTACCATACAAAAAATGAAGGAGAAAATAACTTTCCTTCTTACCATTTTGAAGTCTGCAGACAGGAGGGGGGGTTAACTTTTTTTCCTTCGTATCTGGTTGTTTTCTGTACTTCTGCCACTATCTTAGTTCATCCTGGGCTTAGATACTGTTAAAGAAAATAATTGCTTTTTAAACCATAGCTTTCTCAGTAATCTGGTAACTAACACAGCTGTTTCTTTAATCTGATAAACTACCTTACATAACAAATGTCCTTTCCAATCAAAAATGACATTCTTAACATCAATAAAGTCTTAAGATTTTTCTGACAGAAAATGTTTTCTGGGGCATGCAATCAATTACAGAGTGTGCTTGTCAATATTTTTTCTGAGAAATAAATCAAAAATCCTACCAAGAGAGCATACTAAAAAATAATCTTCTCCTTGAGCTAGGTTTCATTTCTGTTTTTTATTTGTTTTAATGATCAATGTTATTTTTTCTCTGAAAAAATTATAATTAAATAAGCCTGTATTGTCTCTTAGCATATTATATTTTACCTTCTATCTTCTTTGAAGAGTTCCATCTTCAGGCTTCAGAAAGCCTGAAGAAGAATTTAAACCTTTCAGTATAACCATTTCTTCTTGGGCTTTTGTACTATAATATAAAACTTTTTATATTATCTCACATAAGTAAATAAAATAATACTCTCCGATTTACCTCTGATTCCCACCTCCCACCTTCCTCCTACCCCTGCAAATAGCCAAATTGTCTAAAGTAAAAAATTGAAAGGTAAATTAACATTTATATTTACGTATGATTCAAAATTGGATAAAAATTAAAATAAATCCTGCTAATTATCTATTGAAATAATGAAGAGATGGTTTTTTTATACATGTAAATGGTTAAATATTTTGTTACTATGTTCAGAACATTATTCCTAGGTAAACTTGAAAAAGCTGTAGAAACATCATTGGGTTTTACTATCTGACATGACCTCAACTAAATCCTGCAAATGAGTATGTCAGGCAGAGCTCTGACACACAGAGATTTAGTGCACTGTCTCCAGAAATGGTACAGAATATTTGTACTTGGTTTGCCCTTAGTTTGCCAGAGCAGAGAGTTTTAAAAATTCTAAATCCCAGAAGTGGGTCCAGGAAAGAGGTATGATAAGGACTACAGTCTCAACAAAAACAGAAGTGTTCAAGTTTAGGATCATTTTTTCTCTTCCCAAAAACCATTGACATTACAATTAATGTTTGAATTGTAACAAAAAGAACTGATGCTGTCCTTGGTTCTCCCTTTGGTATTAGTTCAAAAAATGCTATAGCAGTAGCATTTTCCAAATTCTCACAGACACTTTTAAAGATTATTATACTAACTGAAGAATTTACTGCCCTTGAAGGTTTGGAAAGCAGTGCTAGGCAATTAGCTAATTTCTTTAGCATATAGAATCACAGAATGTTTTGGGTTGGAAATGACCTTTTAAGGTCATCTAGTCTAACCCCCATGCAATAAGCAGGCACTAGATGTATGTAAGGAAGTATTATTGTGCTGCTTATATAAACATTTCTAAGAAAAATATTTTATGTGTTGCCCATTGTAGTAGCATCTTCCATTATAAAAGTTCAGCTGTTCAGATATAGCCAAAATCACAGTAATTCACTTTTGCATAAACAAATGTACCTTAGTGTGGTAATGAATAGACAAGACAGTCAGGATCATTAGAAAGAGGTGCCTGCTTTATGTTATTAGAATAAGAAACTTTTGATTTCTTTTTTTTCTGGTAAAGAAGGTTGCTTTTTAAGTGGAAGGCTTAGGGGGATATATTAATAGGGAGCTAATATGTAACATCTGTCTGCATCGTGAGTTTCTGAGCATTTACTCACAAGTTTCCATTCAATTTTTATTTATAGAATCCATCAAGCAGTTATTGATGTAGAACTTAGTTGAACAACCCTGCTGTTCTTCTGATTGACATAACTATCTTGGAGGAATTAGAAGTGAGAAATAATTAAAAAAACCCAGCTTGTTACTAATTAAATAAATAAATAGCTGATGAAGAGTGATCTATGTTTTCTGAAGTTTTAAAAGAAAAAGTCTGCACAGTATGGGTTAGGAAGTTATAAATACTGTGATATACAGCTCTGACAAGAAAAGCAAAATATTAACCAATTATTTAGACTCATTCTGAAGCCCAGTACTTAAAAGTCCCATCATTTAAAACAATACAATTCAATAGTCTGAGTTTGTCACATCTCACCTCTTCAAAGAAATTCCACAAATTATTCTACAAATAAAATTTACAAATGTTGCTAATTGTATGTTGTTTATCTAATACAGAATAGGTAGAAGGCAACAGAAGCAAAAAATATTTTTGAATTCTGTAATTTGTTATTATTATTCAGATACTGTTTGTTTTCTCATAAACTGCAGAAACTTTGCATATGAAACAAATTTCTGTGTTCATGATTGGAAGTAATTATTTTGCATTTAAATTTTTTGTATTTAGCAAACTATTATCAACTCCATTTTGATACTAATTTCTGATGAGTAAGCTAATATTTTAAAAATATTTTTTCTTTTAAATTCTTCTTTTTTTCAAGAGACCAAAAACATGTGAGAAGACTATTGCAGTTGGGCAGACAGTCATCACAAAACACAGGAATACACGATACTATAGTTGCAGAGTCATAGGAGTGACAAGTCAACTTTTCTATGAAGTCATGTTTGATGATGGCTCTTTCAGTCTGGATACTTTTCCCGAAGACATTGTAGTAAGTACCTTCTCAGATACGTGTTATTGCTGGTTTGGAGTTTTTTTGTTTGTTTGACTGTTTTTGTTGGGCTTTTTTGTTTTTTTGTTTGGCTTTGTTTTTTTTTTTTTTTAAATTAGGCAGTTGGAACCTCATTAAATACTTAGTTTGACCTTGAGAAGATAACTTCTTAATATTCAGTTCATGTTTGTTACTTTTGCAGCTAAGATTGATAATTTTCTAATTGACTTCCAAACATTGGTTGTTCTAATTAGTCTTTGCCATTTGACCAGATGAATCAAAACTAATCTTACAAAGTCTTTTAATTAAATAAGTAATATGTATTTAATAAAGGATATGAGAGTGGGAACTCCATATATCCTTATCTGTCTCTCAGAGATAATTTGCAAAAACTCCTTGCTGAATAGAAAAACCCTGCTATGATGCTAAGAATAGCTCTCAAGAATCCGTTCTAGCAACTTGTTTACACCTCTTGATACTTAGTTTGTGAGATTACATTATTAATGGTAAAAATCATCAGGGAGAAGAATGTGTAGTTTATTGCATTTCCAAAAAGCAATTGAGATTTTGATTTCCCTTATGCGCTTATATAAACTACCATGTTTTTCCGAAACTGTTAAGGACCACATTGTGCACTTATGTAAGTACATATGAACAGAATTTGCAGGCAACTGGGGAAAACTTCTGTTTGCCTTCACATTTGCAATGAATACATGGTATGATAATGTTCATTGTGCTCATGAGGTGACTGTAATCCTTGTTTACCTTCATGCTCCTCTGAGTCTTTTTTTTTGTGCTGATTTGCTATTTTTTTGTGTACATCCTGTTAATAATCACTAAAAGCTAGTCTTCAGTGGACACTGGTATGCAAAAGTGCTGTTTGTAGCAAGACTGCTTTTCACTTAACCTTGTACCCCGTTCTGCATGTAGAGGGGGAGTGTCTGACACATGCAGCAGTGCAAAACAATACATGCTTTGTATCCCAAGGCACACAATCCTCAGGAGCACCCTGTATTCTTCTCTTTGGGAAGTGTTCGAACTGTTCTCTTTTCTGCAGGCCTGATGTTTTCCTTGAAGCCACATTAACTGACAGATGTATCAGTGGAAATGATACCCTTTTTCTTAGAACCTTCTTAGTTATGGAAAAGTCTGATGCCTTTTCAAAATACAATACTGGAAAGGGTACATTTCAGCCCAATGTATGGGAATTGAGCTGTTTACCTCCCACCGGTCTTAACACAAGAGAGAAAATCTCTGTTATATGTCTTTGAAAATGTATCCTTTACTTTGAAACACTCCATTAGGCTCTTTTAGTGATCAAAGGCATTATGATTTGGGATGATCAAGATATTAAGCAAATATGGCTATATTGTTACTAGAAATCCTTCTCTTGGGTATGCCTGCATCAAGGATCTGGTAAGGCAGAGATGAGAAGTGGCTTGCTGCTGTAGTGAGGTAGTCTGATCTGGAGCTAAGAACAAATGTAATCAGGTCTGGATATGCCTCAGTGCTTCTCAAGTAGTGGATGAAGAACATATAATTGTTTGATGGAAACACCAAACGAATTTCACATTCCTCAGAGAAATCTTGTTGTGTTTTTGTTAGATAATATACCTGCAGCAGTTACTGGAAGGGGAAAAAAAAATGTTTTTTCTTCTGACTGGACTAAAACTTGCTAATCCATGCAATGTGCGTATCAGGTGTTAGTGCCGCTGGGAGGACTTATTCATCAAATCTGGTGTGAAAGCAATGTTGCTGCCTATTGAAGAACTTATTTTTCTAATCTTTTTTCATTTTTCAACTAGCTTACAAAGATAGCAGGAGTTCTCTGCTTTTCCAGTATATGCTGAATCCACTACATAATTTCAGCTCAGCTCACAATAGACCAGAATTCCAATGTTCAGAGACAGTGATTTATTTTTAAGGAGGAAATAGGGAGCAGGAAAATTCCAGTCTTGAAGCTTTGTGAAATTCTGTTTTTGTGTAAGCATTCATCAGCTACCAAAGCGGGGCATAGATTGTTCTCTTTTCATACGTATTTTGCTTCATTTGTGTTAGCATTTGCTAAATTAATCAGAATTTGTGGCTTTTTTAAGTGTAGGTCTTAGATATAGGCTTAGCTGTACAAATTTTCTTCTTTCAAACTATTGCTTGGGTACTGTAACTGTTTGCTAACTTGTCAGAATTTCTCAGAGTAATCACTTCACAATTACAATGTTTAAATGTATTAGGTGGTTTGCTGTATGCTAACCAGACAGCTTTCCTTCAACCCAGGAAATGTAGCATATAGGTACATTTTTTTGCTGAAATAAACAGCAGGACAGCTTCATCTGTAAGTCACGGAGAGACTACAGTTAGGGGGATAGTACGTCATGTCTTGAAGGAGGTGAGATAGCAGCTTTAGCAGTTACACAATGCATACACACAAGTGGGGAGTGCATATGCTGGGGTCCCAAGTACCCGCTACCACCAGACAGCATGTATGTGTGCTACGTGCCACTTCTTGAAGGATTAATACTTTGCAAAGTGTCACATAGGCCCTAGCACTGCACCAGGAAGAGTATGGTCCTGCCCAACAGCCTAGATGTCAGTTTAGAAATAACGAATCAGGAAATTTGGTGAAAGCACTGAGGCAAGGAACACCAGAGTGAGGGATTCTGCTGGTGGACCCTTCTGCAGTGGCTAAACCACAAGAAAACCCTCAGCAAAACTAAGGAAGAGAAGGCTGGAGAGAGAGAAACTGAGAGAGTGGGAGGGAGTCAGTCCCAGCCCCTATCCCTGGGTGGGGAGTGAGAGCTTCTGGGGAGAAACAGCGGCCGGATCCCCTCAGGTGGAAGAGCAGCCCCTGGGGAGCACAGTGACCAGGAGCAGGCAAACAGAAGTAGGCAAAACAGGAGTAGGCAAACAGGGTCTGGCGCAACAGTTTGTGCAGGCAGGGTGCATGGAGCAGGTCACAGGCCCCCTCTTGGCACCAGGTAAGAACTCAGCTAGTGATCATCCCCCCGGCTCCCGAAGAGGGCCCAGCCATGGCATCCACTCGGGCAAAAACTGTTGCCAGGAGGACAGTGGCAACCCAGACAGAGGCGTCTCTCAAGAATGCAGCTGTCCAGGTCTCTGGCTGCACAGAATGTCTCAGCCTGTCAGTCGTATCGAAGGAGAGCAGAGAGAACACCTGCGTAAGCTGTGACTGGGTGAATGATTTACTCAGCCTAGTGGCAATACAGGCCCACTGCTGAATGAGGTGGGTGCCCTAGCTGTCACTAGGATATAAAGAAGGCAGAGGTACTGAATGTCTTCTTTGCCTCTCTGTCTTTACTCCTGCAGACTCTCCCCAGGAGTCCCAGATTCATATAGCCCCAGAAGAAGTCAGGATGAAGGAAGAGTTTGTTTTGGTAGATGAGGATTGGGTTAGGGATCAGTTAAGCAATCTGGACATCCATAAGTCGATGGGTCTGGATGGAATGCATCCATGGGTGCTGAGGGAACTGGCAGAGGTCATTGCTAGGCCACTCTCCATCATCTTTGGTGAGTTGTGGGCAACAGGAGAGATGCCTGAGGACTGGAGGATAGCAAATGTCACTCCAGTCCACAAGAAGGGGAAGGAGTACCTGGGTAACTATAGACCTGTCAGCCTCACCTCCCTCCCTGGAAAGGTGATGGAACAGCTTGTTCTTGGCATTATCTCTAGGCATATCAAGGATGAGGGGGTAAGGGGAAGTCATGTTTGACCAACCTTACAGTCTTCTATGAGGAAGTAACTAGGTGGATAGATGATGGTAGGGCGGTAGATGTGGTTTATCTTGAGTTCAGTAAAGCATTTGACACTGTCTCCCATAGCACCCTCATAGATAAACTGAGGAAGTGTGGTCTTGATGATCAGGTAGTGAGGTGGATCATGAACTGGTTGAAAGGAAGAA
>NW_009953725.1:989660-997068 GCF_000747805.2 Chaetura pelagica
ACACTAAACTGGGAGGAGTGGCTGACACACCAGAAGGCTGTGCTGCCATTCAGTGTGGCCTGGACAGGCTGGAGAGTTGGGCAGGGAGAAGTTTGGTGAAATTCAACAAAGGCAAGTGTAGAGTCTTGCATCTGGGGAAGAACAACCCCATGTACCAGTACAGGTTGGGGGCTGATCTGCTGGGGAGCAGTGTAGGAGAAAGGGACCTGGGGCTCCTGGTGGACAGGAGGATGTCCATGAGCCAGCAATGTGCCCTTGTAGCCAAGGAGGCCAATGGCATCCTGGGGTGTATTAGAAAGGGTGTGGTTAGTAGGGCAAGAGAGGTTCTCCTCCCCCTCTATTCTGCCTTAGTGAGGCCACATCTGGAATATTGTGTCCAGTTCTGGGCCCCTCAGTTCAAGAAGGACAGGGAACTCTGCTTGAAAGAGTCCAGTGCAGAAAGATGATGAAGGGAGTGGAACATCTCCCTTATGAGGAAAGGCTGAGGTAGCTGAGGTCTCTTTAGCTTGGAGAAAAGGAGACTGAGGGGTGACCTCATCAGTGTTTACAAATATGTAAAGGGGGAGTGTCAGGAGGACAGAGCCAGGTTTTTTTCAGTGATATCCAGTGATAGGACAAGGGGCAATGGGTGCAAACTGGAACATAGGAGGTTCCACGTAAACATCAGAGCACTGGAACCGGCTGCCCCGAGAGGTTGTGGAGTCTCCTTTGCTGCAGACATTCAAAACCTGTCTGGACAAGTTCCTGTGTGATGTGCTCTAGGTGATCCTGCTCTGGCAGAGGAGTTGGACTAGATGATCTTTCGAGGTCCCTTGCAACTTCTAATATTCTTTCTGATTCTGTGTGTGATTCTGTGTGAAATGTCTTAGTTCTGTGGCGTGCTCAGTTAGGGAGGGTGTCCCACAGTTCCATTTGTTTGTTTGTTTGTTTCTTAGTATCTCATGGATATATCACAACTAGTCTATCTTGGCAGTCTGCAAAAAATGAATATTCTGGGTATTTAGCTAGGGGTTTTATTTGTTTCTCTATATATTGAGGTTGTCAATAAATCCTTAACAGCAAGTAGAATTTAAATATATATACATATATATGTAACCTGAAATTAGAGCTAAGGGTGAAGTTGTTCCTCCATTACCTTACTAAATTCCCACCTAAGCACGGAGGCCTTGACTGCAGGTTGGGGGCAGAAAGGTGCCACTATATTATATTCATTGCCAGGAAGAGAGGAAGAAAGCAAAAATAATTGCAGAGTCAAACATACTTTGAGTCTGTGGGGAGATCTGATTACAGGATAGCTGGGCACACCTCTCCAGAAATGACACATCCTTCCAGGCCACTTGCCCCATTTAGTATACTGGTCCTCCAGTGACCAGTTTACACAGAAATTTTGGCTGTCATGGTTTCACCTTGTGGTAGTAAAGCAAAGTATATAAACCAAAATTAGTTTACTTACTCTTGCTGACATGACATACCCACACTGTTTTAGTTTAGTATATAAATGTAGTGGTTATCCCTTGAGTAGGTAAAGCTGATCAGGGGGTTGTCCTATACACAACCCAGAATGGACTTTACTATTAAAAAGCTATAAACTGAATACTATTCTAAGTGGTTTTGAAGCTTATGGAATGCAGCTGTACATGTTCCTTACAAGCAAGACCATCTTAAAGAGTTGCAGAAGTGAGATGTGTTTGGAAAGACACTTGGATGCTATATTAAGGATTTTGTTCTGCAACACCACATCAAGATAATTTTCTGAGGTCCTGGTAAAATCCAAAAAGCATACTCCTGAAAAGATGCTCTGATTAAGACGTTTAGACTGCAGCTGTCAAAAGCAGGAGCAAGGAATTCTTTTTGCATGTGTCAAGATGGTCCAATACCTTGCTTAATTCTTTTTTTGTGTTCCATTCTTTTTTGAACTGAATCCCACCTTACCTGAAAAAAATTCAGGCATGAAAAAGACTCTACCAAGCAGTGAATGTTAAAAATACAACAACAGTGACACCTGCAATCTTTAACAGAATTATGCTCATAGCCATGCAAGTTCCTTCTTTCAGTAGTGGACCCAAGAGACCCTTTAGTGTGAAGATAATGGAGGAGTTAAAGCTCTTTATGTGTCTTATCAATATTTTAGTTACTGCTGGCAGGGAGAGGGAGGAACAGGGCTTTAGAGAACTCTGACAGCCAAAAAGCTTCACTGAAAATTATAACAAAGGTTATGAATTCTTACAGTGTGCTTCTCAAAGACCAGAATTATTACCCCCTGCTTTGTTTGTAATAAAATGGAGCACATTTTAGTTGCTAGTATTTGAAGTATGATAGCAATGTAAGTTAAGAAGCCAGGGACTGCCTTTTCGTTCCTCTAACTTTGTCCTGGCCCACAAATGCTCACTTTACACCTCTGCAAATTTAAGACATGAAAGCTTCGATATCTCATGACCCACACTCTAATGTGTACACATACATACTGTGTGCATAGGCTTGCCAGTTACCCCATCTTTGCTGATGATTATGGACTTGCTGAGATTCTGAACTATCCTTCCTGGCCTAGATGTCTTGCAGGGGTTTGAAGCTGCATAGGTATCTATAATCTTAGAAGTTGCTCAAGTTGAGGTGAACTAACTGGGGTAAAGTACAGGCAAAGGAGTCAGACTGAGTACAGATTGTCCTAAGGAAAGTATTATTAAACTAATGAGAGACAGAACAGATTTATTTGATCCTCCCTTGAGATGCAGAACAAATGGGATTTAGCTGTATGGTTCTTCAAAAATTATTTCCTCCACAGGCTAGCTAAAGGGAACATTAGTTTTAAACCATGATGAGCCATTATCACAGAATCACAGAATCGTTCTGGTTGGAAAAGACCTTTAAGGTCATTGAGTCCAACCATTTACCTAAGTGTACTGAGTCCAGTGCTAAACCATGTTCCTAAGCACCACATCTGCATAGCTTTTAAATTATTCCAGTATGGTGATTCAACCACCATCCTAGGCAACCTGTTCCAGTGTTAAATAATGCTTTCAGTGAAGAAGCTTCTAATACCTAATCTAAGCCTCTCCTGGTACAACCTGAGACCAATTTCCTCTTGTCCTGTTGCTTGTTACTAGTGAAAAAAGACCAACCACCACCTTGCTATAACCTGCTTTCAGGTAGTTGTAGAGAGCCACAAGGTCTCTCCTCAGCCTCTTTTTCTCCAGGCTAAACAACCCGAGTTCCTTCAGATGCTCCTTGTAAGACTCGTGCTCTAGACCCTTCACCAGCTTCATTGTCCTTCTCTGGACTCACTCCAGTACGTCAATGTCCTTCTTGTAGTGAGGGGCCCAAAACTGTACACAGTACTTGAGGTGCTGCCTCTGTGCTGCTGAGTACAGGAGGGACAATCACTGCCCTACTCCTGCTGGCCACACTATTGCTGATACAAGCCAGGATGCTATTTGCCTTCTTGGTCATCTAGGCACACTGCTGGCTCATATTCAGCCAGCTGTCGATCAACGCCACAGGTCCTTTTCCTCTGGGAAGCTTTCCAGCCACTCTTCCCCAAGCCTGTAGCGTTGCCTGGGGTTGCTGTGACCCAAGTGCAGCACCTGGCACTTGGTCTTATTGAATCTCATACAACTGGTCTCAGCCCATTGATACATACCGGCCCCACCCCTTGTAGAGCCTTTCTGCTCCTAGGCAGAGGGTACCTCCCCTCAGTACTCCCTCCCAACTCAGTGTCATCTGCAAACTCACTGAGGGTGCACTTGATCTCATTGCCCAGATCATTGGTAAAGACATTGCAGAGAACTGACCACAACACTGAACCTTGTGGAACACCACTTGTGACTGGCCACCAGGTGGATTTAATTCCATTCACCCCAACTCTTTGGGCCCAGCCAGTATTACACCCAGCGATGTGTACACCAGTCTAGACCTCTGCTTTGAAAGAACATATCCCTTAAACAATGGACATCTGGAAATACTGGGCTAGCATAAAGTCTTGATAGTCCATTTCCACTTGGATATAAAAGAAAATTAGAAGATTCTGTTATAGCCCTTTTAATTTCTGAAGGATGCTGTATGTTTTTGAAAATCTGTCCTACAAACCAGACACATGTAACTTTTCCTTCATCAACCTTTTCTGGCATTATAAATGATTAAACTACTGACTAGTTTCCACTATTTTTTCCTGTGGTTTATCTTCTGAATGCCTTTCACTCCTTAGCTTTTCTGACAACTGTTTTCTGCTTGTCTACCTGCTCAAATCAAAACTTTAAGTAGTAGTGCTTACCTGCCTCCTTTTGTCTGTGAAAGATCCATTACGCTTTTGACAGTCAATAATAGCTTATTGCTCCATTTTATTAAAACAGCATGTAAATCTGTAAGGAAATTAGATCCATTGAATTCACACACTTTCTGGGCAATCTGTAGATACTTTGTAAGCACTCCAGTATCACCATCATCAGCAGTTTCTGAGATTGTGAAATAGAAAAGCAAGCAATACGTTTCTGAAGGTAACAAGAGGATAGATGGCATTTGGTATAAGCTTCACGAAAAAGTCCTCAGAAGTATTAGTTTACTGTAGGAGAAAAGACCTAATTAATTATAATAGGTTTAGCAACCTTTATATTATTTCTTAGTTGAAACGGCATTGAGTTTCTGACATGAATAATGTGCTGCTCATTTGGGGCTTGTATGATTTAAAAAAATAATTTTCAGCATTATAAAATGGCCTCCTGTGTAGGTGAACTTAGTACTTAGCAATTTGTATAGTGTGATTGCCATTGACTGGCAATTCTTAAAAAATTTGGAGAGCAAGTTTGAGAGCTGCATGACATGTCTCAAAAGAGAAGCCTTTTTTTTTACTGGTTAGATAGGTTTGTAAAAATTGTGTAGGATTTTGCATTCTTGTTCTGTGAAATACTCCAAGTTAAATGTGTATATATGTTTTGAAGAATTAATTTCAAGCTCTCATAATCTTAGAAATTTATTTTAACACATTTTTCTAATGGTGAATTTTTGCACTGTATTTGCAAGCTCCCATACACAAAGCGCTATGCTATGCACATGCAAATCATTGTTTGCATCTTCTGAATACTAGCACAGATTAAGTCTGGTTTTTGAAACTGTGGTCTTATTGTGTTAAAATATTTTTTTTTTTAAAGCAAAGACTAAGTTCTTAAGTTTCAGACTGGAGACTTTTATTCTATTGTTTAACCCCTGAAGCTGCATAACATAAAAAAAATTCAACAGTCTGATTCTAATGTAGAACATCTTGTACAGTACTGTAATTGATTTAAGTGAGTTACTTTCACCTTACTCCATTATGGAGAACAGAAGTGATTTTTCTGTGGCTCTTGCTTTTTTTGTTGTTGTTTTTGTTTATTACAGTAGAAAGACAGGCAAGTTAATAGATAAGCATAAAAATTGAATATAGGATAGACTGAAGAAAAAGCAAAGCTTCAAATTTAACTATTATCTTTACACAGTTTCCTGTGTATAATGCCCTTTTGACTTTATGATTAAATGCTTTATGGATCCTTATCAATCGTGATTTAGATGAATTGAAGTTAATGCTTCCACAGCTCAGCAGGAGAAACAAAATGGAAGATAATCCATTACTTTGCAGTTTACCATAAGATGGCTGACTTTGCAGTGAGGTAGGTGAGAGACAGAAATATATTGCAATGCTTCCTGTGTTTGTGAAATGCGTGTGCATCAGTGTCTGGGACCACAATGGGTAAAGCTCTTATAAGCATGTGGAGCACAATGAAATCACTGGAATCACACACAGACCTTTGAGAGGAGGTGGTACTGCTTTAAGTGGGCAAGGAGCATTATTTTACCTTCCACCTTTTTTCCAAGGTAACCCAGGAATTGTAGGATTTTCAGATCTGGTAATTTACACCATTTTTTGTGTGTTTTCGAAGTAGGTTGTTGCCAGACTTGCCTTGTATTTTTGGGGTAGGGGGCAGGGGAAGAAGGAGTATTTTCTTTCATGTGTGTCATGACCTGAAGCAGGGGCAGAAGGAATGTGAGATGCTCTTTGTACTTGATAGAATGTCACTCATTTTTTCGGAACTTGAATTATTTTGACCTTCACCAATATAAGGGTGGGCAGGATATGAGGTAGTACTGTAGGATGGAGTCTCCTCTGACTTTAATATAAGCATTAGCAAGGGTTCTTCCCTGCACTAAAGGAGTCTTGTACTTCAGTGAGGCACAGCAAATCAGACATCCTCGTGTCCTTGCCAACTTCAGCTTCCTACTGCTGACAATGAATTTTGTCCCATAACAGTATACTGCACTCCCAATTAAGGCTTCCTTAGGGTTCTCCGTACTGAACCTTATTGTGGTGCCCAGTATCATCCGGGAGCATCCTAAAGCACATTCTGCAATGTGGGTTGGAATTGTGCTCTTTGGGGCAATTCTGCATCTCTCAATTAACATTACACATGCGGTTGTGCTATCAATACTAAGCTGAAAGGCAATATAATACTTGAACACGCTAACTTTCTAAACTGTATGGAAAATAAGACATTTTTAGATGTATTCAGGAATGCATGATCCAATTTGTCTTCCATTTTCCTTTTGTTGAAAGCCTTCTTCACTTTGTAAGAGAAGATTCAATAACATTTTAAGGACAGCATATGATACATAAATTCTAAGTATTGTTATACTATGCATTATGCGATCCAAGGCTAAATTTGTTGAATTACAGTAACCATTCTTTTAATCTGATGATTTCACTGAATTTCTACCAATTCAAAACCAGAATTGCACTCCTGGGAACCAGGCCTACTCTTTCAAATGCTAATACACTCTGTAAATTGCTGTTCCTGATTAGATAAAATTCCGACTGTGACAAATTAGCTGCCACTCTCCTTTTTATTCAAATTGTCTTGGAATGTATGAAACCTAATTCTGTGTCTCTAAAAATTTGTGTTAACTGCCATATACTATCGGCTCCTAAAAGAAAATCACAGTTGGTAGTCTGTTGAGATCAGTAGTTGTTTTCAGGGCGTTTCCACAGTTTGCTTCACCACTTCTGCTTCACTGATGTTGGTAGATTCACTGTTTGTAGCTGAGCTGTGCAATTTGTTCATATGACAAGGTTTTCTAAACCAGAGGTGTTAGCTGTGATCACATTAGTCTTGCTCCTTATGAAACAATCACTGGTAAGCATGACTGTGAAGCTCAATCACTAGCACTCATGCTGAATGTTAACATTAGCTGAGTAACAGGAAGAGGACTTGCATTAAGTGCCTTTGTGGAATGGCCTTGTGGATGCTGTGGCTCTATTCTCCGAACTGTTCAGTGGTGCCTTTCCTGCTCTGCCATGGGAGCCTTTTTTCTCTCCTAGGTTTGTACTGCAAGAGCAAAACCTTCCTGACCATGTGGTCAGCCTGTGCTTAGTTCAGCCCTCTTTCCC
>NW_009953725.1:997142-1000643 GCF_000747805.2 Chaetura pelagica
CTTAGTTCAGCCCTCTTCCCCTTTCAAGCCATCTTCAGCTGGTTCCTGTCAGTACTGTCTCTTGGTCAGTACCCTAGTAGCATTGCAGTAGGATAGTAAATTTAACTCAGCTCCTAATATACGGGGAAATTTCAGAAATGACTGCTGCAGTTAATTTACAGTCAGTGAGAGAACTATTTGTATGCAAAAGCCCAATAATCAGGCCTGTATTTTTCCTGCTTTTTCATGTTAACAATCTGGGGACTAGAAATCCACTTGAAATAAATGAAAATCAGATATAGTTAGTGTGTTTTGCCTGTGTTGTGAGAAGTAACTGTTACTTTTTGATTATTACCAGAATGCTCATTTGCTCTAAATTGAAATTATTTTGCTATGAATTGGATTTGCTGTGAAATTATTTTCAGTTCCTCCAAAGTAAGAGGACAGAGGTGTTGGTTATTCAGTTTTGGAGACCATGTGTGAATTTTAATTTATTTTTCAGAATCCATGGAGTTTCTCTGATAAAAGCCAAAAAGAGTTGATATTATGGCTTGTTGTATGAAAACTGAACAGGGTCTGAGCCATTCTTATGGACTGAAGCAATGTACAAGATGACAGAAACCAGATAGTTTCTATTTCACAGTTTGATTTTAACAAGATACATACATTTGCAAACAAACAAACAGAAGAGGAGTGATAGCAAAACAATATTTAAATATGAAGGATAGGAAGAACAGGCTTATTGCAATTTACGGAGTCTGATTTAGCTCTAATTGGTCTTTTTGATATCTATTTCTCTTTGATCTTTGAATACTCAGGGCTAGTTTATCAGTTTTCAGTCTGCCACGAGGAGGATTACAATATTGTGTCATGCCCCCTGTGTGCCAGTAATGCACCAATACAGAAAGGATTGGTATCATAGGGCACACCGTGGGGCTGAAGCCAGGCTGCTGCTTACCTCTGCCTTTTGCCATTCATTCTTGCTGAGTTGCATGACCACAGCATAGCAGGATTCACAAGAGTGAACCCTCTGATACAGAAAGCCACAGCAGCACAATTAAATGGATTCTTACACAATCTTCCTGCAAGACTGCTATTGATGGATTAGAATGTGTTTTCCTAGAGGGTTTTGATGTTGTATGGTACAGAAATAACAAGTAATTTCAAAGGGTGAAAACTATATTCAGCTAAACTGTTATGAAGGCTGCTTTTGAGCTAACACAATGCCTTTAAACTGATAGCATCCCAGGAAGAATAATGCCAGTCAGGTTCTGTGTATATTTATACTATTCCTTTACCCTTAAGTAAAAATATTTATATAATATATGTATATTTCATGCTGACACTTTGTTACAGAGCCATACAGCAAAAATAGGATTAGAAGTATGTGCTAGCTCACAAAATGTGTTGCAGGAGGCATGCTTAACCACCTTAACCTTTTATTGGTTTTGTCCATTATACCATCAACGACATTTGACAAAAATATGAATAAACAATGAGGCATTTTGTGCTTTGTTTTTGCAACAAAACAAATCAGCAAATAAACCCCAGGAGTGTCAAGAAGATGCAGAATTTTTTGATGTGACATTGAGAAAAATGTTGTAATTTGAACCCTATTTAAACAAACAGAAATACTGTATTTTGAATACAGTCTGAACTGTAGTGATATCAGATAGCAAGTGAGCTCTGCTATGTCTGCCAGTTAAACAACTCTGTTAGTATAGAGGAAACTTAAATGCGAGTTTCTAAGGTTCTTTATGAGATAGGGTTAGACACTTCCCTGAAGAGAGAGGTGCCAGCTTTGTTATGTATGCTGTGTTGGTTAATGCTTGATGACAGTTGTTGCTCCATGTTGTGGATTTTGTAGACACCATCATGGAAAATGGGCAGAAGAACAGTATGGTTATGGTGGATTTGAAAATTATTTAACAAGTTCCAGAAGAATGAAATGGTTCAGGAAAGGAAGAGGCTACTCTACATGTCTAATTAATTACTTGGAAAGATGTTAGTTTATGCATAAACCTCAGGTTTGTGAAAAAGTGCAGCTATAAGGGGAAAAAAAAAATTGCTATTCAGTTAGTTTAGTGGTGAGTAAGAGTAAACTTCAAGAGTGAACCACTTACAGACAATATTCTCACTTTATACTGCATACCATTGACCAGTTCTTCAGTATCTTTCCAAGGTTTTGGCATTATTTTTTATACACAGAAAAATAAATCTCAATCTTCATTGTATTGTTACAGATATATATTAATGTTTTTACAGTTATGTTCAGGGAAAACTGGTCTCCAGTAATATTCATCGGCTGTAGAGAAGGGTCTGTTATGTATGGACTCAAATGTCTTTTACCTTGCAGTGTTTCAATCTTTTCACTATTAAGCACATTGTAGGAACACAGCTATGAGAACTGAATTTAGCATGCTCAATGTTCTGCCTTTCAACATTTAGATAATAGCTCAATGTTTGATCTTGAAAGAGCTTACATGGAATCATATCCTTCCAAATCTTGTTGTGTCTTTGGTGAATGTGGAATGTGATCAATGATGAAGGGATCAATTAACTTGACTTGAAGTAGTGGTCATAAAGGTTAATACTTTATTTAATATCATACCAGTAATATTGATCATTGTATCTCAAGAAGCTATGTGAAAATAGGAGAATGCAGCCCATATGGCACCTTTTAGAGGAAGTTTAAACCAAACAGTAGTTAAATATTTAAATATTTAAATCTGGGGACAGGGTTAGAGGCCACTTAGCCAAACTGGACGTCCATAAATCTATGGGCCCTGATGGGATGCATCCATGAGTCAGAGAGACCTAGCAGACGTTATTGCTAGGCCACTCTTCATCATCTTTGAGAAGTCATGGAGAACACAAGAGGTGCCTGAGGACTGTAGGAAAGCCAGTGTCACTCCAGTCTTCAAAGAGGGCAAGAAGGAGACCCCAGGGAGCTATAGGCAGGTTAGTCTCACCTCTGTCCCTGGAAGGTGGAACAAATAATTCTGGACATCATCTCAAAACATGTGGAAGCAAAGAAAAAAGTAATTGGGAGGGGTCAGCATGGATTCACCAAGGGGAAATCATGCTTGACCAATCTGGCATGACTGGCTGGGTAGATGAAGGAAGAGCAATGGATATTATCTGCCTTGACTACAGCAAGGCTTTTGACACTGTCTCCCATAACATTCTCATTAGGACACTCAGGAAGTGTGGGCTAGATGAGTGGATAGTGAGGTGGATTGAGAGCTGGCTGTGTGACAGAACTCAGAGGGTTGGGATCAATGAAGCAGAGTCAAGTTGAAGGTCTGTAGCCAGTGGTGTCCTCCAAGGGTCAATATTCAGTCCAAGGGCAAGTATAGGGTCCTGCATCTAGGGAGGAAGAACACTGTGCACCAACATAGCTAATGTCTGGATCTGCTGGAAAGCAGTTGTGAGAAGAAGGATCTGGGAATCCTGGTAGATAGTAAAATATACATGAGCCAGCAATGTGTCCTTGCTGCCAAGAGGGTCAGTGGACTTGTG
>NW_009953725.1:1000660-1018122 GCF_000747805.2 Chaetura pelagica
AGTAGGTTGAGAGAGGTCACTCTCCCCCTCTACTCTGCCCTGGTGAGGCTACATCTGGAATATTGTGTCCAGTTCTGGGCTCCCCAGTTCAAGAGGGACAGGGAACTACTGGAGAGAGTCCAGAGGAGGGCAAGAAAGATGCTTGGGGATTGGAGCATCTCCCTTAATGAGGAAAGGCTGAGAAAGCTGGGACTTCTTAGCCTGGAGAAGAGAAGGCTGAGGAGAGGCCTTATTTATGTCTCTAAGTGTCTCAAAGCTGAGTGCAAGGAGGATGGAGCCAGGCTCTTTTCTGTAGCTGCCAGTGACAGGATGAGGGGAAATGGGCACAAGCTGGAACATGGGAAGTTCAATTTAAATACGAGAAGAAACTTATTTGTGGTGAGGATGACAAAGCACTGCAACAGGATGCCCACAGAGTTTGTGGAGTCCCCTTCTCTAGAGATGGTAAAAACTTGCCCTGATGCAGTCCTCAGTGGTGTGCTGTAGGCAATGCTCCTTTAGTGGAGGAGATGGACCAGATGATCTCTGGAGATCTCTTCCAACTCTGACAATTCCGTGTTTCAGTGATTCTGTGAAATGGAAAAATGACAATACTTGTCTATTCAAATCAGAGAGCACCTTTGTCAGATCACCTGGCTCTTGTTAATTGTTTTGATGATATAGTTCTACCCTGACTTGAGAGGATAGAAGATTTGGGAGTGTACAGGTCCCCAGTTCAATCCTTCAATTGATAACTAATAGTATGTCTTGCTTTAAAAGCTGCTTTTGCTTCCCACTCTTCCATTAACGTGAGTATTCTGTGGAACTTCTACTATTAGGATGAAGAAAATCCATTTCCATTTTCATCAGATCAGAAACCTAGCACTGGTGAGATCATATTTGGAGTGCTGTGCCCAGTTATGGATCCACATGTACAGAAAAATGTGGATATTCAGGAGCAGATACGCTAAAAAGATATTAAAATGATGAAGGGACTGGAGCATGAGGAGAGGCTGAGAAAGCTGGAACTGTTCAGCCCAGAGAACAGCAGACTCAGGGTAATCTTATCCAAGTGTACAGATACCCAATGGGGGAAGTAAAAAAGATGGAGCTTTTCAGTGGTGCAGTGACCAAATAAAATACGTTACATACCGACTGAAATATAGGAAATTCCTTAACGTGGAATTTTTCTTCACTTAAAAAAATACTTCTTTACTGTGAGTGTTGTTGAATGCTGGGCTAGTTGCCCAGGGAGGTTCTGAACTGCTCATCCTTGGAGATACTGAAACTGAACTGGACATTTCCTTCAGTAACCTTCTGTAGCTGACCATGCCTGGAGCTGGAGCTCTGACCTGTGAAAAAAGCTGAAATGTGAAACTGGGCACTTAAATTAGTATTCTTTTGGGTATAGATAAGCATGATTTTGTCTGTTTGTGTGAAGAACAGAATATAATATGTAATTGTACTGGAAATGTACATGGTTTACAAGCTGAATGTGGACTGAATCCACACTACGTTATTTACAGCTTGTGTAGGGGAATTTTGAAGGATTGCTATATTTTTACATCTGATTTTTCATTGTATGACTGAGAAAAGTGAGGCTGCATTTTTGCAATTTTGTCAGTCTAAGAAGTGGGTCTATTCATTTCCCAGAAGATATTGGTGATAATTATTTTTGCTGAAAAAAAAAAAAAATAGAATATTTAAAATGGTTATGCAATGTGAAAATATTATGTAGAAATTCTGGCAGAAATCAACAAAAACTATTTAGTACATGTTTCCCAAACATTGTTCCATAGGCTAAGACATTGTTGTGATACATGAAGAATAGGTTTGTTATTTGTCTAGTTATTTGCATGAGAACTCTAATTTTCCATATGAGCAATTCCATTAGCTCTCCTAGAGAAGCTGTGAGATGTTTTTCTTGTGCAAGGTGCAAAGGGAGGAATTCATGCTGGGCTTTTGATCTTGGAAAATTAGTCTGGCTTGACATTGTTGATAGATTGATTGTTTTCAGGAAATTAGCTATCTTCCATGATGCTTTTTAAGTTTGATTCAAGACACTTAGCTAAGACTCCTTTCTCACTTTAGTAGTAAATAGGTAGAAGAAGAAGTATGATAATGACAATAATCTTGACAGTCATCACTGAGAAGAGAGCATTAAAACTACAATCTAATTTAATTTATAGTCAGAGCTATGATAGTATTTAGTAATCCTTGATCCCTAAGAAGTCATGATTATGCCACTGTTGGAAAGCAGGCAGCAGCCATCCTCTCCCCTTTCCCCTTGCCTCTCCTGGAAATACAGGAAGGGTAATACAGTAATGCCACACACTATCTCAAATACATGTTGAAGCTGAAAGGGTAAGTCTCTCTATGTCTGTCACAGCAACCTTCGCCAAGCAAACATGCAGACAGATTTTAGAGCTGTCCCCTTGCACAGCACCTAAGGGATGACGGAGACAGTAGTGTCATGCAGGAAGGTGTGCTTTTCTTTTCCCATGTGTTGAATCAAAATAATGGATTAAGATGTGTGTGATTAAAAACAGCTTGTAAAGCCTGGATTTGGCTAGCATATTATAACAAGGTAATGTCCCAGTAAGGATCACTATGGTGCATTTTTGCTCGTACATTTTGAGTTCTTTGTCATGATGATTATTGGCTTCTGCTGGATGTGAACTGTTGAACTAAAAAACATAAAATATTTTTGCAAATTATTCTATGTAAATCTGAGACTTTGAAAATGGTAATGGTACTGCAGCAACCTGAGATAATACCAAGTCCTGAAGGACTTTGTCATTGAGTCTTTGTACCAGAGTCCTTGGCTTTATCTTTTCTCTTCCCAGTCTAGACCTTTTACCTTAGTGAGCTGAGATAACATGGTCATCGAATATGTCCTCTCACACATAGGACAATACCACTACATTAGCACTGATTTAAATAACAATTTACATGGCTTGTGATGTAGTAAGTACAAAGAATAGACACCTTTTTTGGGATGAGTATTTGGCAGAGAATTAGTGAGCACAGATCTGACATGATCTTTTTGTGATTCTTCATGTATTTCCTCATGCAGACAGCTGCTGTTATGGGTGTGTGGTATGTGTGCTCTGAAAATGAGTAATTTAGTTCATACTGAACCATATGGGGCAAAACAAAACATTACAAGGATATATTGCAGCTAGCATAAGATATGCTGCTCTGACATGCTCAACAAGTCAGGCACAAAACTTGGCCAAAACACAGGGAAAAAAACACCTGCTTTGTATCTCCTGGAATTAAAAAAAAAAAAAAAATCTCACTTAGTTCTTGTTTGTAAGCATTTGGATTCCTTCAGCGTTTCTTCAGCAGCTAAGCAAAGGATTCATTGGCATTCTCACCATGGATCCATCATGGTATGTTTCAGACCGCAAAGTTAGTATCCAGCAAAATTATGCTGTGGTTAACAAAACGTGAGTTACTTCAATATGCAAAAGAAAAAGTGTTGCACATACACAATTGCACTTTACTGTCCTTTATTTTCAATGTGTGATAGTAAATATTCTTGAAGGAAATGTATCACAGTTATTGATGCCTGTCTGATTTATGCATATGTTGCCTTGACAATGCAGCATCAAGCTGTAAAAGGAATGCTTCTTTGGTCAGTATTTAATTTTCAGAAAGGCTAACAGTATCTTCCATTAGCTTATTAGTAGGATTTTGAAACTTGAAACACCAATGGTAATGAATCTCCTCCAATTACCAAGTTGTAAAAAGCAGCTTACTGCTTATTTCAAAGAGTAGTGGCTCACTCACTGATTTGAGAATCCATCCTTCTTTGTAAATAGAGCAGAGATTGCCTAAGGCTGGGCCCACCTGCAGAGGGAGAGGTTGTCCAAGTGAAGTGGCCTGATGGAAAACTGTATGGTGCAAAGTATCTGGGAACAAACACAGCTCACATGTATCAGGTAAGAGTCTATATTTATTACCAGGTGCCTGTTTTTCAGATGTCTTTATTGCAAATTGTTAATTTCCTGTAGCAGTGGAGTGGCCAGCTGTACCTTCAAAGCTGCAGAACTCTGGAGTGTGGACTCTTACAGTAACTGTTAATGAATTTGAAATAATAAATAAAGCAGCCTAAACCATTAACAAGTGCTGTGCTTATGAAACCAAGAAAATGGGTTATTTTATAACAACTCAGGTGAAAAGGTGGACCTTAAGATTAAAAGATAACATTTATTTTTTTATCCAGGTTATTCACTTTTATGTCAAGTAATTTTACAATTAATGATAAAAAAAATAAATATTGGCTTCTGACTACAATGAACCTTAAATATTTTGTAAAAGGCTGGACAGTAAAAAGAAGAGCATAAATACTCCCACTTTCATTTGTCTGAGGCACTTTTGAATGAATTAACACATAGTCTAAGGAGTGTTTTATCGTCAGCAAAGGCAGAAGGGATCTGAACACTAAAGGCAAGGCTAAAAAGTTGACTTCTGATTTCAGAGACACAATAATTGTTTTTTTACGTACTTGCCTTTGAGAAAAATCAGCAGCTTTGAGTACACAAGTCCGTGGTTAAAGCTGCAGTAGAACAATCACAATAACAGCACTTCTGAAAGAATGAGAATCTAGGTACCTTTCATTTATATACATATAATAATTTTCACTTATGTAATTCTTTTCATCTGAGGGCTTCACATTACTCCATGAAAATGGCGAATTTACTATTCTATCTGTAGATAAATCAAAGCACAAGGAGGGTAAATTACTTGCTGCATTGACCTTCTCACTTTGCCAATGACTTGCGATGGAACTCAAGTCATCACAGAATCATAGAATGGTTTGAGTTGAATAGGACTATCCAACCTGGTTTGAACACTTCCAGGGAGGGGCCTTCCAGAACTTCCCTAGGCAACCTGTTCCAGCATCTCAACCTCACACTAAAGAATTTCCTACTAATGTCTAACCTATATCTCCCCTTTTCAGTTTTGATCCATTATGCTTTGTCCTCTCACCACATGCCCTTGTCAGAAGTTCCTCCCCAGTTTTCCTATAGGCCCTCTTCAGATACTGGGAGGCCACTATAAGGTCTCCCCAGAGCCTTCCCTTCTTCAGGCTGAACAGCCTAAACTTTCTCATCCTGTTTGTATAGGAGAGGTGCTCCAGCCCTCAAATTGTCTTCGCTGCCCTTCTCTGGACCTTTTCCATGAGCTCCGTGTCCTTCTTATGTTAGGGGCTCCAGAACTGGACACAGTACTACAGGTGAGGTCTCACGAGAGCCAAGTGAAGAGGAAGAGTCACCTCTTTTGACCTACAGGATACACTTCTTTTGATGCAGCCCAGGACATGGTTGGCTTTCTGGGCTGCAGGCGCACAGTACTGGCTTATTTTGAGCTTCTCGTCCACCATCACTCCCAAGTCATTCTCCTCCAGACTATTTTTGATCGATTTTCCACCCAGCCTTTATTTGTGTCTGAGATTGCCCCAAGCCAGGTGCAGGACCTTGCACTTGGCCTGGTTGAACTTCATGCAGTTTGCACAAGCCCACTTCTCAAGCCTGTCAGGGACCCTCTCAATGGCTTCACTTCCCTCCAGCGTGATGACTTCACCACACACTTTGGTATCATCAGCAAACTGCTGAGGGTGCACTCAATGCCACTGTCCTTGTCACTAACAAAGATGTTAAACAGCACAAGTAGCAACCCTTGGGAAGCACAACTCCTCACAGTTCTCCATCTGGACATGGAGCTGTTGATCACCACCCTTCTGAGTGCAACCATCCAGCCAGTTCTTTATGCAACGAGTGGTCCATCCATCGAATCCATACTGTTCCAGTTTTTATACCAGGGTGTCATGCTGGACAGTATCAAGGTTTTGCACAGGTCCAGGTAGATGATGTTGGTTGCTCTTTCTTAGTCCACTGATGCTGTGATGCCATCATAAAAGGCCACCAAATTAGTCAGGCAGGACTTGCCCTTGGTGAAGCCACATTGGTTGCACCAGTCACCCCTTTGCTTTCCTCATGCCTTCGCAGAGCCTTAAGGAGGATCTGCTCCATGATCTTGCCAGACACAGAGGTGAGACTGACTGGTCTATGTCTGATCCCTTGATCTAGTCTCTAAATCTTAACTCTTCCCTTATATTTAGCCACTGTGTTACATCGTGAAGGTGAAAAATTCTTCATAAAATATAAAGATAATTGTTCTTCAGTAGCATTAATCTTCATATAATTTAATCTTCTAAACAGCTGGTCTTCTGAGGAATACTGTGGGATAGATTAGATGAATGTTTACAAGTTTCATATTTGAAGGAATCTGACATAGTCAAAATTCTTTCTCTTATTTTGGACCTCTTGGACGACATGATGAAGTCAGTTTAGTTTAAGGAAAGTGGATTAGCATGTGGTGGTTCAGTAAATGTTGAAGTTCCTCAGCATAACAATAATGGGAGATTGCTGTAAACTGCCTTATAATGATCCCCTGTCACAGGGGAAACAGCAAAGATTAAAGATTATCAGGAGTCCAGATTGCACTACATAGGACTTTAGAGACAGACAGCTATTTCAATCTGTAAAGGAGGAGAGGAGGCTGCTACAACATGGTCATATATTACAGAAAGTCTGTTACCTGGAGACTGCAAGGCTAACTTCAAGATGAGTTAGTAGCTCTTATCTACACAGCCTGGCTGATAGCTCCCCAGTACCAATGTATACACATAGTCCATTCTTCTGGGTTGCAAGATCTCTGTTACAGCCTCAAGTGTCTCTTACCAACTCTTTTGTGATATCCGAGACAAAAGGAGAGACTGAAAAGGACTCTCTCAAATAAGTGTTATGACCTAGTAAGGCACAGGTGTTCGACTTGGATAGATCTGTGGGTTTTCCTGATATTCATGAGACATTTGTACTGAGTATGACAGTACTTGTGCATGCAGGAGCTGTGACATAATGCACCAGAATTTGTGCCATCCGCTTGGACATTGATAACTCAGTATCTTAGGCTATCTCTAAGCAGAGTTACACATGCCAAATGAAGCAGGTGTTCAAGTGAAATTGTAAATGCAATCTACATTTGATGTCTTGATAATTTTTTATATTGTGGTTCACTATTTATTTTTGAGCTTCACTTGAGATTATTAAATTATCCATTAGCTGCTTTCTAACAATTTCAGCTGATCCTTTAATTTATGATGTTCTGATAAAATCTCATAGAGAGAATAACACAGTACAGCAGCAGAAGTCCAAATAAAATAACTTGCTCGATAAAACTCATGATTTGAACTGTAGTACCTGAAGTCTAAATTAAATTTGACCTAATAGAGATTGTGGGGTTTTATTTTGCATGAGTCACGATACTGTTGAAAGTCGTAAGAGCTCTTATGTTTGCCTTTAATGATACAGCAAATTTATTTCCAGTGTAGTATGCTGAATTAGAGCTGAAGAACTTACAGTTAGTCTTTATTGTAAATGTTCAATATATTTCATACTGCAAACGTACCAAATTCTGTGGCTTGATGCAGTTGCTTGCTGCTGTAAACTACCAGATTTTAAAAACTTAAAAAAAAAAAATTGTCCATCCAGGAGATGGTTTTCTGATCTCATGGATCTGGCAGAGTTCATTTCCTGTCCAGTTCTTTCAACAGTGATGCAAAAAATATTAAAAGCATAATTACTAACTGTATTATGCTAAACATATTACCAAATCTATTGTGCAATAAGGAAAAGCCACTCCTGAATCCCAGTGAAAAATACTTGAACTGCCATAGTTTTATTATACATGCTTAAGCCAAATTGACCTCTAAGGTCCTGTAACATGCCACTAGCCTACCAGGCTTATGGGGTTAGTAACAAGAACAGAGAGGAGCAAGGATCACAGAAACATAGAGTTGTCATGGTTGGAAAGGACCTCCGAGATCACTGAGTCCAGCCATCAACACAAAAAAAAACCCCAAACAAACAAATGAACAACAAACAAACAAAAACGCAAAACAAAAACCCACAAACACCAACAAACCAACCAAAATAAAAACACCCCACCAAAAAACACTCACAAAAACCGCCACAACCTCAGCCAATAGAGCATGGCCTCAAGTGCCACATGTGCATGTTTCTTGAATACCTCCAAGGATGGTGACTCCACCACCTCCCTGGGCAGGCTGTTCCAGTGCCTCATCACTATTTCAGTAAAGAAATTCTTCTTAATGTCCGATCTAAATGTCCCCTCCTACAACCTAAGGCCACTTCCTCTGGTCCTGTTGCTATTTACTTGGGAGAAGAGGCCAGCACCTGTGGTGTGCTAAGACAGACTCCAGGGTGAGAAGCAATGCATAATTTATTTTAAGAGAATGCTCCCTTATATACTTTTACACTGGGGACTGAGAGTAAGCAGCTGGGATACAGAGAATGTAAACAGCACTCACAGCTGCTCGTTGGCACATACACACTCCTTGCATTCCCAGGATGTAGCCAATCACACAACACAGGATAAGCAGTGTTCTGATTATGTCGACATTCACAGTGCTGCTCACAGCAAGCCCTCGTCCTTGGCTGGTCTCATATTGCTTTGTCTCCTTCTTTACAGGTAGAGGAGGCCCCTTTTCTTTTCCCCTTGCTATTCTGCACAAGCACCCACCTCCCTACAACGTCTTTTCAGGTAGTCGTAGGGGGTGATCAGGTCTCCCCTCAACCTCCTCTTCTTCAGACTAAACAACCCCAGTTACTTCAGTCACTCCTCATATGACTTGTTCTCTAGACCCTTCACCAGCTTGGTGGCTCTCCTCTGGACATGCTGCAGCACCTCAATGTGCTTTTTATAGTGAGGGGCCCAGAAATTAACACAGTACTTGAGATGCAGCCTCACCAGTGCCAAGTAGAGGACAATAACTACTCTTGCTGGCCACACTGTTCCTAGTGCAGGCTAGGATGCTGTTGGTTTTCTTGGCCACCCGGGCACACTGCTGGCTTATGTTCCTTCTGTCAACCAGCACCCTCAGGTCTTTTTCTGCGGGGCAACTTTCTAGCCACTCTTCCCCAGGTCTGTAGCTTTGCATGAGTTTGTTGTGACCGAAGAGCAGGACCCAGCACTTGGCCTTATTGAACCTCATACAATTGGCCTCAGCCCATCGATCCACTCTGTCTAGGTCTCCCTCCAGAGCCTTCCTACTGTCTAGCAGATTGACACTCCCACCTGATTTGGTGTTGTCTGCAGACTTACTGGAGGTGCACTTGATCCCCTCATCCAGATCACTGAGAAAGGCATTGAACAAGACTGGCCCTAAAACTGAGCCCTGAGGGACACCACTGGTAACTGGGCAACAACTAGATTTGACCCCATTTTCCACAACTGTCTAAGAACAGCAATCCTGCCAGTGTTTTACCCAGAATACACTTTTCTATGTTATGATTTGCAAACTTCTCCAGGAGAGTACTGTGGGAGACAGTATCAAAGGCCTCACCAAACTCCAGGTATACAACATTACAGGATGACTTTCATGACTTCGCTATCCATCTGTGCTCTCTGTATTTTAAGTGTATTGCATATCTGTGCATGTATTTTAATATGCTCTAAAAAAATTGCTTTCAAAGAAGTTAATAGTCCAAAGATCTGTAGCCTGACTTCTGAGAGTAGATATGCTATATTGAATTTTTCAGGTGTTTGTAATTAATCTGACATAGTCAGTCATGGCAAGGTTTTAATTTGAATCTACAAAACTCATTCCATTTACAAGTTCAATTTGTAATTGTTCGCTTGTATCTATGATAATACTTTTGATAAGATAATATTTTCCTCTATATGTATTTAGGCTTACTCTTTCAACATAAGTCTGTTGTTGTCGTTCATATGGTCTCATTAAGTCACTTTACAATGTGGAATGGGACTTCTTTTACGTTTATAATAAACTTCAAAGTACAGTTCCTGTGAGAACTGAAACTGCAGTCATAGATAATAGCTGAACTTCACAATTCTTGGATGAAGTATTAAAAAAAAAAATCAGCAGCTACTGAACAGACTTAAATGCTTCATAGCCTCAGCATTTTAACATTCCCAACACCTAGTTACATTTCCTTTCTTATTTTCTGCTAACAGGGTTCATGTTGGATTAAATCTAAACCTAAGCATGATAAAACTTTTCATCTTCTGAACAGAGCATTTTAAAGAAATTCCATCAGATTCAATAACATTCTGTTAACTGGTATTTCCTTAGCTGTCACTCATACTTTCTTTCTTTTGACAGGATTTTCCTCAGCCTTGAAGCAGAGTATGATAGAATTAAATATTTAATTTTCTTTTTGTTATTAGAAGCAAGTAAAAAAGAAATTAAAGGCAAATAAAAATGACAAAAAGACATTTTAATATGTCATTTCTGCAAAATAATGTTGTCTGTGTTGTTACTGCTTGGCATTCCTAATCCAGTAAATTTTACTTTATTGTATATGTGTGTGAGTTGATTGTGAAGTCTCTTTGCTTAGACATTATTTTCAACTTACGAATGTGTTGCAGTTCTTAAAAAAAGAATACCTTTTATGCTTTGTCCTAATACTGCCTTCCTAAAATAGCAAAATAATTGTATAAAAATCTTTGGTGTTTGCACATGTATTTTTGTCTGTATACTTTCTGATAAACTTCACACAACAGTTAAATTATTATTCTATTTTTAAATACCCATTTTTTCAATTAGGTTGAGTTTGAAGATGGTTCTCAAATAGTAATGAAGAGAGAAGAGATCTACACTCTTGATGAAGAGCTTCCTAAGAGAGTAAAAGCACGTTTTGTAAGTTTTTGCTGATGATATCTTTCTAGTGTATATATATATATATATGCTCAGAATCCAAATAACACTATGTTTGGCTTTATTCTGCATTTCAGTATAAATTGTACAAATGCTTTGTGTAGCCAAAATGGCTGACTAAATTTGCTCAATTAGTACAAGTGTCCATTTGCTATTGAGAATGGCTAGTTGTTCTTCCAGTACAGGAAAATGCTGTTGTCAAGCATAAATGTTATCTCCTACAAGGGACATCCTTGTAGATTTTTCTGTCAGATCATGAATTACCAAGTTGGTAAGATTTTTAAATTTACAGATATTCTGTTCTTTCAGTATGTTTATAGCAAGTATTTTTACAACTCTACAATTTTCAGAACATTAATTTGTTGTAAGAAACAAAGTACCTGATAAGAAGTCATAAATGTCACTGGCAAACATTTAACCAGCCTTGGGTTCAAAACTAAATCTTCACTATGTTTTTTGAGTTTCTTGCAGCTTTGGACATCCATCAGTTAGTTTTTTATATGTATGCCATGTGACAAGGTGTTGAGATTCATGAAGAGCATAACGTTTGAGAAGGGAAAGTGCCACTGTACAATTAGAATCATAGAATGACAGAACCGTTCAGGTTAGAAAAGACCCTTGGGATCACCTAATCCAACCATCATCCCTACTCTACAAAATTCTTTCCTAAACCATATCTAACAACACCACATCCAAACGACCCTTAAACACATCCAGGGATGATGGCTTTACCACCAGTGTCTGACCACTCTCTCTGTGAAAAAAATTCTCCTAATATCCAGTCTAAACCTCCCCTGTTGCAGCTTGAAGCCATTCCCTCTTGTTCTATCGCTAATGACCTGTGAGAAGAGACCAGCACCAACCTCTCTACAATGACCTTTCAGGTAGTTGCAGAGACTGACGAGGTCTCCCCTCAGCGTCCTCTTCCTCAAACAAAACATTCCCAGCTCTTTCAAGCATTCTTCATAAGATTTATTCTCTAGGCCCCTCACCAGCTTCGTTGCCCTCCTCTGTACTCACTCCTGCACCTCGATATCTCTCTTGAATTGAGGTGCCTAAGACGGGACACAATACTCCAGGTGTGGCCTCACCAGTGCTGAGTACAGGGGGACAATCACCTCTCTACTTCTGCTGGTCACACTATTTCTAAAACAAGCCAGGATGCCAGTGGCTTTCTTGGCCACCTGGGCACACTGCTGGCTCATATTCAGCCGCTTATCAATTGGAACCCCCAGGTCCTTTTGTGCCAGACACTTTCCAGCCACACTTCCCCAAGCCTGTAGCGTTGCATGGGGTTTCCTGCCTAGCTTGGTGTAATCTGCAAACTTACTGATAATACACTCTATGTCCTTATCAAGATCATCAGTAAAGATGTTAAACAGAAATGGTCCCAACACTGAGCCCTGAGGAACACCACTTGTGACAAGCCCCAGCTGGATTTGACTCCATTGACCACCACTCGTTGGGCCCGACTGTCCATCCAGTGCTGGATCCAACAGATCGTGTGCTCTTCCAGGCCATGAGCAGCCAGTATTTTTATGAGAGTGCTATGGGGAACTGTGTCAAATGCTTTTTGGAGGTCCAGGTAGACAATATCCACAGCCTTTCCCTTACTGACAGGTCTGTAGTTTCCCGGATCCTCCTTTCTGCGTTTCTTACAGATGGGTATTATATTTGCTACCCTCCAGTCCATTGGAACCTCCCAACTTAGCCAGGACTTCAGGTAAATAATGGGAAGCGATCACGTCTGCCAACTCTTTCAGCACCCTTGGATGTAGCCCATCCGGTCCCACAGACTTGTGTGCATCTAAGTGGTGTAGTAGGTCTCTGACCACTTCCTCCTTAAGTGTGCTGACCTCATTCTGCATCCCTTCCCTGTCTCCTAGCTCATGTGGCTGTATATCCATGGAACAGCTCGTTCCACTGCTAAAGACTGAGGCAAAGTAGGTATTGAGCACCTCAGCCTTTTCCTCATCCTTTGTTACTAAGATTCCTTTTGCATCCAATAAAGGATGGAGATTTTCCCTAATCCTCCTTTCCTCCTTTTGCTGTTAAAGAAGTTATAGAAACATTTTTTATCATCCCTAACAGCAGTAGCTAGTTTGAGCTCTAGCTGTGCTTTGCCTCTCCTAATTTTCACCCTGCATGGGTTCACTTCATCTTTATAGACTTCATGAGTGACCTGTCCCCTCTTCCAAAGGTCACAGACTCTCCTTTTGTTCCTAAGGTCTAGCCAAAGGTCCCTATTTAGCCAGGCCGATCTCCTACCCTGCTTACTGATTTTCCAGCACATGGGGACATCCCGCTCTTGTGCCTTTAAAAGTTCTTTCTTGAAGTATGTCCAGCTTTCCTGGACTCCTTTATCCTTCAAGGCAGCCTCCCAAGGGACTCTGTCAATCAGTCTTGTAAGCAGGTCAAAGTTATGAGAGTGCTTTCTAATGGGGGGTACAGTCATCAAATATTTTTGGCTATGACACCTTTTTATCATTGTTTCGGGGGTATGTGCATTCTTCTTTCACTGTCTTGACCACCTAGGATTAAGAGAGATGTCTCGGAAAATGTTAAATGAACCATCTAGTTATATTCAATGAAATATATTCAGAAAACATTTCATTACCTTTTTTTGTTTTAGAGATTGTTTAGAAAGCATTTATAATTCACTGCACATTCTGTAGAATGTAAACTGTTGTATTTCACTATGGATAACAACACAAAGGTGGTTTGGTTTAGCTATTCTTTTTAAAATTTGAGTTTTTATAGATTTATTTTTTAAATTTCATTTGACACTATTAACTTCATAGGGGACTTAAGTATAGGTTAAACACTCTGAATTTGATCAACTAAGTAAAACAAATCACAGGCTGTGTTCAAACCCTTGAATTATTTCCTAGTATTGCCTCAAATTCTATAAACATGTAACTTAGTCTTCAAGGTATGCTCAGCACTTCCTTCCTCTCCTTATGCTGAAAACAGTGCAAGCTAAAGACATCTTATGGTATTGTTTCTGTCCTCTTGAAAAAAATAAATCAAATTTATTCTAAATTATGCTTTTCCTAATCCTGGAAATCTTAAACCTACCTAGACATCAGTGGTGGAAATTGGTTCAAAAATTTCTGCCACTGCTTTTTTCCGGAATAGATTGCTGTTTGCTGTCCTACTGCTTTGTTCCAGTTGATTCTCAACTGAAACTGTTTTAGCTTTGCTGACAGACAGCTGAACTTGTGATGCTAGTTATTTGTAAACTGGGCAGTGTGCAGGTTTGTTGTCAGGGGTCCATGCCATCCTGCCTTGCACTTAAAACTTTTCTGAGTAACACAAAGTGATGGGTAATACTTGATACTGATACTGCTAGGATCAGACCTGGCCTACAATTGCATCACTTTCATGTTGCTGTTTTCCACCTTGAATTAGATTGATTATGTGACCTCTGGATAAAATAAAAACTAACAATGAGTCACATCAGGAACACTACAGACATAGATAATTAAATGATGAATAGTACGTGGGAAATATGGAGAATTAAGAATTATATCTTATGGGTGCATATAAAACATTTAATATTTAGAATTTTTCCTTGAAACAGTTCTAACTCAATAATCAGTAATGGAGCTAACTTAATGTGATCTAGTGAAACATATCTGAGTTTCCATGCAACCTTTCTTTGTCAAAATATGATAGCCTGTATGAACCTGTGTGTGTAATTAATGTTTGCTTTTAGTCTACAGCCTCTGACATGAGATTTGAAGACACATTTTATGGGGCAGATATTATCTTGGGAGAGAAGAAGAGGCAGAGAGTATTGAGTTCTCGGTTTAAAAATGAATATGTGGATGATCCAGGATACCGCACCTTCTTGAAAAGTTCATTCCAGAAGAAATGCCAGAAGGGCCTATAAAGGACACAAGAGAGAGACAGGGTGTTGATCAAAAAGCGTGCAGCATTATTTGATTGGTTTCAGTTAACTGAACACTCAGTTTTGCAATAAACAAATCCATGCACCAGCCTCTTAAGCTGAAATATTTACATTCTGATTTCTTCAGTTAATGTATTAAAGATTTTGTAATGTTTTGCATCATAAAACTAAAGGCAAAAATAAGTGAGAGTAAGAGCGATTACACAGTGATACACTGAAGAAAACTTTCTGTCCTGCTTGCATTGAAATAAGTGGCGAAATTCCTTTAGAATTATGAGAGACAATTCACATTCAGATGAGAACTTTTAGTAAACAGAGATAATTTCACTGGCTAATTTTTTCTGCAGACAGGAAAAGATTTTAAGTTCAATAATAACAGTTTTTATAAAACATGTTTTAAACAAAAATATGTACAGTATTAAACAAAAGCTGTACTTACTTTGTACAGTGCTTTTGAATTCTTTTGTCACTACTACTTTCAGTAGGGTTTGATGTGGACTCAGCTGTTGACTTAGATATTTTTGGTTTTTAAGAAAGATATCCTCAGTGCAGCAAGGGTGTTTTGTATATTTAAAGAGGCAAGTTTTGGTAGTTATTTTTAAACATGTTTTTCATAAGATCTATTCGAAGAGCTATTTGTAAAATACAATTTTCATTCATTATATGTATGAAAACTTAGAATTCAAGTATATATGCATAACAACCTAGTTTTGAATTAATATATTATGGTCTTTTAAAATAATATTCTATCAATATAATGATGTTTTAAAATAAACAAATAAATACTGTACTTCTACTTGCAGCATTTTGTCTGTTGATATGATTTTCAATCCCATTATTTTATAGATGTAGGAATAAAAAAACTTCACTACGTGCAGTATGCATATAGTTTCCTGAGCACAACACAATGTACATGTAGACACACACATGGCTTGGTATTGGAATGCAAACTTAATAAAGACACTACCTTTATTTCTTGTCTTATTGTATCTTGACCTTTTTAAATGTTTCATAGAAAGCAGAAAGTCTGAATTTGTCTGAAATGCTTGGGTATGTGAAACTAGGAAAGAGCTTTATCAAAATGACATCATCAGTTTATTTTAAATTGGACCATCAGCAGGATTTCTAACTATCTGACAGAGGAGAAAGAGCCCTTTCAAAATCCAATTTAAATGTGAGCACAGCTGTTTCTAGGATTTTGCTTGCAAAAAATCCAGAACATATGAAACCAAAGAATTTTTCATTATAAAGCCAGACTGAGACACACAGGTCTTTGTTTCATTGTAGCCCTTGCATGATTATAGACACACAGTGGACACTGAAATCTTTTCATTTGCTATGTGACTCCTCAATTGACAATTTAATTCTTCTGTGTTACATTAACTATATTTTTTCCTACCATGAAATCACTCAGAACCCTTTTAGTCTAAGGAACTGCTTAGCTGTGATGATTGGAATTTATTTCCAATTGAGAACACTTTCTCTAGAGATAGTGGGCTGTGGTGGGTACAGACTGGCATATTTCAGAATATCAGAGCTCTCTGTGATACTGTAAAAGAAAAATAAAAACTAGTAATACAGTTGTAAAATGCAAGATCTCTGCTGCCTTCCACAGTTAAATGAAGCTGATAACCTTATTATTGATGCTTAGTTTCAAAATACTGGTCTAGGATAAAAATTTTGAAGCATTAAGGTTTTTAGTTGGTTGAATACATTTGAATATATTTTGCAATTAAATAAATGGTGCTATGGGAGTACTACAGAGGCTAAAAATAAAGTGTATGTTCTTTGGCTAGATTTGATATGACTTCTTATGACACTGTGAATAAACAGGTTAATCTCTATAAAATAGATCCAGCATCTTTCTCTTCAAGTTCCTTGAAATTTGCTGATTAAACTGCTGCAAAAATATTTTTTAAAATTCATGCAAAAAACATCACTTGGCTTTTTTCCCTTTCTGCCTTTCAGCAAAAAAATACCCTTTGGTTTGGAAGTTTCTGGAGGCTTTGAAAAAGTTTCTGACCTTTTTAAGGCACTGTAAAATACCTGCTGTGCAAATGAAAAGCATAGTCATTGCCATGATCACAGTTTTGTGCCTCCTGTCTCAAGACATTATGGCCCTTGCAAACTGGATTGGCTAAGTAACTGGCCTAGAAAGAACTTTCCTGTTCCTTTACAACTCCTGAAAAGCCACACTTTTCAGTTCCATCTCAGGTATTGATATGTGAGAGAGCAGACTCACATACAATGGTTGGTGTGTCATGCTCTAGGAAACCAGGAGCTTACTACTATCTGAATTGTGTAGGTGGACACCAGAACAGGCTTGTTTGCTCTGAAGGACCAGGTATTTCCTTACACGAACATGAAATGTCCTTTGAGTCAGCAGACAAAACTGACTTAAAATGGCGTCTCCACGCGGCGCTGAACCCTCTGTGTGTAGGCTACGGGGGAGGAGCTGCGGCCGGAAGCAGGGGCGGGACTAGGTCCCGTCTGATTGGCTGAAAAGCCCGGAAATACAAAACCGGCCAATCGGGAGCGCAGAAAACCCCATAAAAGAGGCAGCGCAGCACGCCTCTCTCTCTCGTTCTCTCCTCGTGTTCGGGGCGGTCCTCTCCACACACTGCCTGCCGCCGCCATTTCCTGCCGCGTGCTTCCCCCCGCCACCGCTGCTGGGAGCCGCTCTGCTGCAACAAGCCGCCGAAGCCGCGGTCCCAAAGCCGCTCTGCCACAACTGCTGCGTGCTGCCGCTCGCCGCCGCCGCTTCCCGCGGCAAACTGCTGCAGTCGCAGTCCCCAAGTC
>NW_009953725.1:1018274-1026395 GCF_000747805.2 Chaetura pelagica
TCGCCGCCGCCGCTTCCCGCGGCAAACTGCTGAAGTCGCAGTCCCAAAGTCCCGGAGCCGCTCGCCGTGCCGCTAAACTGCTGCATTTCCATGGTCGGCAAACCGTCGCGCCGCAGCCACGGTCCCGAAGCCACGTGCTGCCGCCACCGCCGCCGCTTCTCTTTGTCGGGGGCAACCTGCGCTTGGAGCCCCGGCTCACCTCCGCTTCGCTCCAGCCAGACCCAGCTCATCCTATCTTCGCCACAGCGTGGTGAGACAATTCCGGCTACCCCAGCTTATAGGGGAAAGTATAATCCTGTCTTACCTGCACACAAATCGCGACCCTATACGGGAACTGCGTCGGGCATATTTCTCCCCCCTCCTTCCATCACTTAAATAGGTAAATAAGGTGTGTAACTAAGGTGTTCCCATATATATTTCATGTGTTTTAATATTTAATGTGTTTTAAACTCCTTTTGAACCTCCTGCCCCAAATTGCTTTGTTTTCCCCACAATAAACCGTGCATTTCATAAATTCTAATTGGGGATTGGCTGCTGTTATTGGAAATATTAGTAAGCACTGAGCAAGTTATTCATTCGAAAAGTCAGGGCCAAAGATCCTGCTCCTCTGTGTGAGGCAATACCCACGTGTGGATCTCTCAGCAAATCCTGATAAGCTTAATACACTCCAAAAAGGAGATATAATACGTCGCGGATCGTGACACTTGCTGTCCGTGTAACCAGTTCTCAACAGCCAGTTTCTCGCTCTAGTGAAGTCTTTATGTGTTGTTTTTGTCCCAATGTTAGGGATAAATGTTCCTTTTCTGATGAAAAACCATGTTGGTATTCATGACTGTTTCACTTACGGTATCAATGTAAGGAAGAGTGAAGTAGGTAGTAAAAGTGAACTGTTACTTTTAAAGACAGGCTAACTGAATCAGTGGTGGTTTTTCTAGGATACAAAGAATTAATAATTGAATGTCTGTAATGAGAGACTGCTGCATACCTCAGGACTGCAGGAACCATGCTCTTTCTAGTATCTTATTCATACAAGAGCAAAGTAATTGTTTTGTTTCAAAAATCCTGAGGGCTATGGATGTGCTTATGAGTCTACACATGCAGAGTAGTGGTTTGACCAGGATACATGAATTTTTTAATATTTTTTTTTTTCAGGATATTCACGTTCTTCTTGTGAAAAATATCAAAGAGGAGTCTCGTGTACTTTAAAGTATGCAAAGTATGCTGGCTTGCAAAGTAGAATGCGTTAGCACTATAACTATGATTTCCACATCTATAGCTAAGGTCTGATAAAATCAAATTACTAGAATTAGGTAAAAAAATAGATTACTTCTCTTGAATCCTATTTGCTCTTGTATTACTCTAGCAAAGCAATTTTGTTGGTGCTTAATAGAAGCTCTACAATATGTTGTGTTGTGATACAGTGGTTAAAAATTTTCAATTAAAAGGTGTAATGGAAAAATTTCTGCAAAATATTTTTCCTTTGAAGCTTGTTTATTCTTTCCAGCTGTGATGTAACTGAACAGCAATTTTTTGTGTCTGAGAAGTTAATATGATACTGATACTTATGAATAAAATATTGCAGGATAAAAGCTGCCCCCATTCCTGCAGTTCCACACGTTCTGATTTTGTGCTACATTCTGCAATGAAGACACAATACTAAAAATTACTGATAAACTAAATACTAGTTGAATGATAATCTGGCTAAATAACAAATAGGTGCATTTGCTACCTGTTTTGCTTGATTTAGCCGTCTTTATTTAGTGGCACAATCACAACTGTTGACTTTGATAATAGATGAGGGCAAAATTATAATCTAGTTCACCGTTATGAAATGCTGGTTTTAATTTAGTCTCTAAGTTTTATAGTGGTATGTCTATTTCTTGTGTGCCAGCTGAAGTATGGTGGGCAAGAGGAATCTTTCCTGCACATATGCATAAAATGCATATTGAACTTCTCTGAAAATTGTAGCACCATCTGATGAATTTATCACACACCTTTGAACTTCAGAAGCCATCTCTGAGGCTTCTAGTCCTGGATTCCAAATGTCTTGGGATTTTTCTGACACATCTAGCAAAATGAAAACAAGTAATAATATGGTAGGGCATAACGGTTTTGTTGGAATTAATTGAGTTTTTTTATATACTGTCTACTTGTTTATGGCTTCACTGTTGACCATGAGACTGAATTGTCCTGCAACCTTGCGGCTGAGATACTATTTTCAATACTTCAGTGTATTCCCTCTATATCTAGATTTGTAGGCAGAGCTGGTAGCTGCCAAAACTTTCTTCTGCAAGAGCATGTTTTGACTTACTAAAAACTTAGGCAATTTAGCTGTCTTAACAGTTGAAATTTTTGTGTCAGTTTATGCCTGGAAAATGTCAGGGAACTCTGAGCTGTTTGGTCTTTTGAAAGAGGAGTATCCTCATTTTTTCTGTTCTGAAATTTCTCAGCTCTTTATTTGAGAACCTTTGTGGTTCCTGTATGGAGTTTAACATGGACTTGCTGGTGGATGGAGGAAAGGGTAATTCCCATGAGGTATCAGAAATAGGTTGCTTAGTGTTTCTATAGATGTGCTGGCATTTTACTGAGCTATCATTAACCAAAGATCTGTGTATGGGGTACTGAGATTGAGTCTTGGCAGAGTCTCTACTATTTGCAGTGCTTGTCCCACTCTAGTGCCCTTCTGTGATGATGGAAGGGACTGTGCATGTATTGCCACCACAGTAAGCTCAGCATTGGCCTTGTCAGGCTTGCAAACTGGGAGGGCCTTTTTTTGTTCACACTGGTTACTTAAACAGAGGATAGAGACAGGCTGTCCTTTGTTCCCAATGCCCTGCTAATGTTGCTGCAGTAGTATAAAAAAGCAGGATAAAAAAATCAAACTTCAATACAATAGTGTAAATAGTTGAAGGCAGATAGGGAGAATTCATGGAGCGGGAACGGGAATAAACAAAGGGACCAGATTCTGAAAAAGGGATTTGTTCACAGTGCTCTGCAGAACCCAGGATGCCTGAGGCACAAATTTTTTCTAGTATAAGCAAATGGCTGTGAAATGTACCAGCAAATTACTGGCTGGTTGCCTTTAGGAACAGCTATTCCTGTTGCCAGTTACTGCATGAACTGAAGGAGCAGTCATCTTTATTCTCCCAAGGATCCAGACCTGCTGTACAAATTGAAAGTCTGTTACATGTGATGAATTGTAAAAATTGTTTGCCTTCTTTTTTTTAATTTATTTTCTTTTTCCTGTTTTCAGATTTGTCACTTAGAAAAAAAACGTTTGTGTGTTTGTGTGCATTGAAATTTTTATGCTAGATTAAGGTTGCGAAATGAGGTATATAGCCAATGCCAGAATTTTCCCAGAAGAAACACAATGCTTGAAGCTTCCTTATTTGTTTCATACAAATCTAGTCACTACAGGAACTGTGGGAAGGAATCACCATAATGACTCTCTGGGATACACAGGAGTTAAAGCGAGAAAGAATAGACATGAGGCACTGCTTTCCCAAAGGGCATTTCTTGACACAGTACTCACAGTTGATGGCAATGTCATGCTGCATTATTGAGGATAAAAGGCTCAAGGAACAATGTAACAGAACAAAATTATCTTTGAAAAGTTTCAATGTCTAAAAGTAGCCCACTTCAATCTGTGTCACACCCTTTTGGCTGTGAACACACACAGTGGACATGAGTAATAAATTAAGCAGTTACCTTGGTCCAGTCCTGGTGTGGCAACCAAGGTGACTTGAATGACCCTTTTGTTTCCCTTGAAGGTGAAAGGTGAGTGAAAGCAAGAACCGAATTTAAGATTTTAAAAAAAAATTAATATTTTTTTTTAGCTGAGAAGGAGGAGAAGCCGAGAATAAAGTTGTTTTGTTTTGTTTTGTTTTTTTCTGTTTTCTGTTGGCCTATTGAAATTGCAGTAAGATAAATTTCTGTGCTGAATACCTCTTTTTTTTGTCAGTTCAGGTTGTTATGGTCTGACGGGACAGGAACTAATTTCATGGCATTGATAAAGTCCCCTCTGATGGCCAAGACAGAAGGCATTACTTAGGACCCTGAGGAAGTCCAGGGGCAATATAGACCTGTTGGATGACTTCAGTATTCCTTCCCATTTTCTGCCATACCCTATAAAATGCCAGAAGGGCAGGAAAGTTTGGCCGTGGTTCCTTTCTCTCTTCTGGCAGACATCTTGGAAGGTTGCTCCTGGCGCTCTGCCTTCAGCTCACCATCTGCTCTGCAGAATTCAACTCCATCCATTGCTGAGAAAAGTCCTGGCCCTTTTTCCCGTGTCAGCTCTGCCACAAGGGACCTCCAGACTCGTATATCAGCTACAATTAACATTGGGTTTTGTGTGTGCATGTGTACATATACTTTTTTTATATATACTTTTAATGTCTTTCCTACTTATTCCTGTCCCCTCCTTGCTCCACTAAACCTGCTCTAGATCTAATTGCTAGTCTTTTAAGTCTCTCCCTTATTCCCATTTTTATCTTTCCATAGGAGGATAGGGTTGAAATAACAGCAATTCTCTGTGTTTTGATTTGCCCTGACCACCAAATGGAGACATGGAGGACAAATGGAGGTGTTAAGTTCTCTTGAAGGACCAGAGCCATTCTGTTCTCTGCCTGTCCACTTTTGTAGCTTGCACTTCAAAGTCTTTCACCAAAAAGCAGAGGAAAGTGAGTTAATATTTTTCTTCCAACACCAAGTACACAAGTAGAAAAAAGGACAAATTCCTGTCTTCCTTTTACAGTCATGTGGAGCTTAGGTTCAAAGCACAGAGATCTAATGGAGGAAGCAGTTCAATGTCTCCAGTTCTGTATGCCAGACTTTGGCATACACAAGGGACCTTGCCTAATGAGTGTTAATTTCATATTAATAATATCTGACAGAGTTAGTGTACAGGTGCTCTTGCTCAACAATTTAGTCAAGTAGCTAGTTATTCACATGCCCCAAATTTTCAATCCTCAATCTTAATTTAAGGGCAATATTTGCAGTTGAAAAATCTAAAAAAAATTTGTACTTTATTGTCATTGGAACAGTATATTCATGAATAGAAAACAGTATTCATCAGAAATGAATAAATGACCAGCCTGCATTAGATATCAATCTACTTGATTTCACTGTTTTATTGAAATAAGAAGAAATGGAGTTGTAGGTTTCTTCATGAATGAGTATGTTAAATATATAATTTATGCACAACATGTTTTTGATTCAATAAGGAAGACACCAATAAAGCTGACCTGGGAATGGCAGAGGGTAAATAAGGCAAATTAGATTTCAATGGAAATTATTTTGGGGACTTAAGCTCTAGCAGTAGAATGAGATGCGTAGTTTTATTAATTAATTAACACATGGAGGTGTTGGAGCGAGTCCACAGGAGGGCCACAAAGTTGATCAGAGGGCTGTAGTACCTGCCCTATGAGGACAGACTGAGAGAATTGGGGCTGTTCAGCCTGGAGAAGGCTCTGTGGAGACCTTGTAGTGGCCTCCCAGTGCCTACAGAAAGCTGGGGCGGGCCTTTTTACTAGGGCTTGTAGTGACAGGAAATTGTTTCAAAATGAAAGAGGGTAGATTCAGGTTAGGCATTAGTAAGAAATTCTTTCCTGTGAGGGTGATAAGGCAACAGAGCAAGTTGCCTAGCAAAGTTGTGGGTGCCCTCTCCTTGGATGTGTTCCAAGCCAGGTCAGTTGGGGCTCTGAGCAACCTGGACTAGTGGGAGTTTTCCCTGCCCATGGTAGGGGTATTGTATTTAAATTATCATTGGTGTCCCTTCCAACCCAAACCATTATATGATTCTTTGATTTTCAAAGAACAGGCATCCCAACCCCTGCAATCAAAGGACGACCATGTCTTATGGAAATACCATGCCTCCTCTCTCTTCTTCCTGCTCTCTGTATTGTGTACACTAGAAAAACTGACTCCTCTCTACAATTTTTCTAGTGACTAAAAACATTTAATAGGGTGTCTTTATTATAAGAGAGAGAATACATTTGCATAAGTGGAAGAGAAACATTCCCACGGAAACATCATTGCTTTTCCTCAGAGTTCTTCCCCCTTCGAATTCATGCCAGTTTTGGAGTTCAGGATGGACTGGCAAGAAATAGTGCCAAATAGCTGATGAGCTGTCTTCCTAGTGTGCCCTACCTACTATGATCTGGAAGATACCTTGTCACTCTTGTGTTTCTGTGGTCTCTCTGTGGATTTTATATTTATCATCTGGCTTAAGACTTGACATGAGACAAGCTGACTATGTTCTGTTTCACTTGTTAATGTGCAATGTCTGTAGGGTCTGTAGTTATGGAGCAGCTCTATTCCAGCTAATGAAATGGATGTTGGATTTGGAAGTTGTGTATTTGGAGAATACTGCATAAAGAAGTGGCTGGAAGACACAGTGATGAGTACTGCCGTAAGCTAAAAAAAAATAATGACTTTTGCAGTAGTCTCACTTTCAGCCTTGTCATCCATAGATGGAACACAACAACATGGCACATGACATTGTGGCAGGAGCTCACAAGTGTGTGATTTGGGGCAGGTGTCCAGACAACTGATTTTTTTGTTTGTTTATTTTGCTTGGTTTGGTTTTGGTTTTGGTTTTGTTTGTTTGTGGGTTTGGGTTTGTGTGGTTTTGTTTTGTTTTGTTTTGTTTTTTTCTCCTAAGAATATTTAGTGAATGTGACACCATGTAAGCTGGTTCATTAAGTATATTTTAAAAACGAAAGGTCTGATAAATGGTACATTGTCACATAACACAAAGAGCTACATGGATAGAATTTTTCAGTAGCTCCTTTCCAAGAAGCAGAAGCTACATGATACTTGCTGTAAATGGAGGTAAATCTTTGCAGATACAACTTCAAGCTCTAGACTGTGGTGTATCACCTTAAGATTTTGGAATAATCAGGAAAGAGCCTGTGTCTTGGAAAATTCACCATCATTTGATGGCTTCCATGGCTTCTGATACTGACTGTCAGGCGTGTGCACATAGACCTCAACCTCTACCCACAAGCATGTCATTAGGGTGCATTGCTCTCAACTTCCAGTGCTTTCTTCTCTGGCACTCCTTCAAAGCTAATAATAGGTACTTTATGAAGAATAAACATAAAACAGTATTGTAGACACTCTTGTTGTGAAATGTCCATTAAATTAACTGCTGGAATAGTAGTAAGAAAATTAATGTTAGTTAGTTATGTTTTAAAAAGACACAGGAAGCCAATTGAGAAACCCCAGGTGGGTAATCACTTGCTATCAGAATTACTAATTTCATTATGTGTTTCAAAGGAAAGGACACAACAGCCACTGAGGAAGGCTCTGGAAGAAAACAACACTGATATGTCAGTCCAATAGATTTCTCAGTGATTAAAAGCAAGTGACCTTAGTGATAAGTTAAAAAGTTTCCAATTGAAAAGGAGATGTTACATCTGTGCCAGCAAGGAGTTCTACACAGCTATGATTGCTGGGGAGAGTGACAAAAAGTGTTGGTACACCTCACCAGATGGGTGATGTCACAGGTGTATTCACAAGTTTTTCAAATTCCCTAGCTTGTTCCCCCCGCTTCCCTGCCCAAGCCGTTCTCTTACCTTAGCAGTCAAGGATGAAATGACAGTTCAGGTCTCAGGCATGCACATTTCTAATCCTCTCATGGTGATGTAGTGAAAGAGCAGGTCTGACTCCTAGCAAATACTATTGCAGAAGTTTGTTTCAACTTGTCTGACAGTACTTGTGGAGGAAGGACAAGAGTTCCCTTTTGCCCACACAGAGCAACACCAGATTATTCAAATGCAGGATGGGAGTCCAAAGCCCTTGCTAAGCACTGCATAGCACTAATGCGAGAGAGCTGGCTGAATGAAAGCTATCCATTTTGGCCTAATGAAAATTATAACAATACAGCAATTAAATCTTAGTTCTGCTATGAGAACAGTCTCTGGCATCCCTTAACTGTTGTCAGGCCATGTAATCCTTTTTCTCTAGTGAATTATGTGGTATTCTCTATGGCAGAAACACTGCTTCACATTTTGCTACCTTTGTTTTTATCTGGATTTTGTGTTTTATGTTTTGCATATAGCCCTTAGCCAATAGAATTTCCTTACAAGGATCTCTCCCTTTTTGTCTGGTGCTCTCTTT
>NW_009953725.1:1026429-1029439 GCF_000747805.2 Chaetura pelagica
AGTTTTCAACATGCAAAGGGGCAGGGGATATGAATGACTGAAAATGTTCTTATTTCCTATACAGTTCTATATGTACTCCTGTAGTGTCAGTGACAGACTAACACTTAGTTTCTATTATGAGCTTGATTTTCTCCTGTCATATTGCAGAGTCAGTTAAGATTTTAAATGCATTTAATGCTGTATTCTTTGCTCTGAATCTTTCATAATTTGTTAGGGTGCAGTTCTGGGGTTAAAGCTCAGGCCTGAGTTAGAAAATCTCAGGAATCCTTCTTAAATCAGTAGGCTACATAAAACTTGTTCTACTTTTAGCCTTTATGTGCTAGTACATTGCAAAGTTGTTGATCCATAACTGCATTAAAACTATTTTCTTGGAGATTTTTATATAAAACAACATGTTTCGCAAAGATTTTTTAAATAGCATCTATAATTAAAAACAACATGATTTTTTACAGCTTGATATGCTAACACATCCAGAAAAAGGAAGAGTTTCTGTGTTACTTTGTATCACTATACTTTATGAACTGAATCTTACCAAATCTATACCTATGTATCCATATTAGGACATAATTCAATATAATTTTGGTAAGCAAAGACAGAAGAAACCCCACATTATGCATCTGGGCATTTGGAGCAACAGCCTTGGAATGTAAAATATACTTTTAAGTATGTATTTTCAGATCAGCCTTAGACTTCAATAACTCATCAGGAGTGCAATCTTTTGAACTGGAAGTCTTTTACCAGCTTCCCCAAAGAGCTAAGGAAAGCTGTGAAGGTATTCCATTTGATAGTCCTTGAAGGTAAGGAAGTATGTTTAGTGACTGGTCACTTTTGCAGAAATAAAGCAGTATTTTAGCTGCCATTTTTAATTCTTTCTTTGTCTTTACATGTCAAATGACCTGAACATGTTTGGTCTGTGACTCAGCATCTGATGTAGTTGAATTTTTACTCAGATATATTCTATAACATAACACACATTCTCCAACAGGAACCTACTAAAAAAATGTAAGGCAACTGTCTGAATACTGCTTTTTGGGGGTTTGTTGATCTTTGGGGTTTTTTTGGTGGATTGTTTTGTTTAGTTGGTTAGTTTGTTGTGGGAGGGGAGGGTTTACATGTTTGTTTTGTGGTTTGTTTGTTCGGGGTTTGGTGTTGTGGGTTTTTTAAATAGAAAATGAGCTGGCTACTGCAGAAACTAAGAAAACTATTTGAAAATAACTTACAATGGATTAATGTAAAACAGCATATTTTCTTTTGGTCTCAAGCTCAAGAAGCAGTTGAAAGAGGAGAGCAGAAGGTGAGCACAGCACACACTGTACTCAAGTGTGTATTCCTGGAGAAACAAAATGACGCATAGATAAGAGAAAGGAAAGAAGGGAAGTAAAGTTTTCAGAATTAATGTTAAATGGATTTGACTTAGAATTTACAGACTCCTAAAACCCACTCTGCTCTGTAGCAAAATTAATCCTAATTATTTGCTTGTGAAGTAAAGTAAAATAAAGGAATACATACGCTTCTTAGGCCTATCTCTTCTAATAATGCTTTTATGGGTTAAAATGGGGCATTTCAAGTGCATAAATGCTAAGTGATTTTTCTTATATGAATTAAAATGCATGTTGTAGAAGATGAAAGTTAAGAAAAAGTAATTCCTAATGGTTCTTTCCTTTTAGATTAGCTGACAGGTGCTATCATCACGTTTTTGGTCATGTAAGTTTAGTGTAAAAAATTTATAAATGAGAAAATGAGGATATAGCCCTAGAGACCCAAAGAAAGTATTTAAACCATCTACTTAAGAAAATAATCAGAAAGTTGTCTTGTGCCAGATAGATCAATCTACATCTAAATTAATAATTGTAAAAGAAAGCCCTTTCCTGTTTTCTTTTTTTTCCCCCAGACAATACAGAAACAGGTTATTTAAATTATTTATACTTTGGATGAAATGTTGACAATATCTTTAATTAAAATAGAATTTAAATATCCCATTAAAACTTCAAGAAGAGAAAGTCTAAACTTCTACCTTGGCAAAGGTTTTAAGGTTCTAGGTGTGGTGTCTGGTTCTGGTGATGACTTGGAAGGTGACTTCAGTACTCTTTTGTCACTCTGCTCTTTATTCTTCTTGTGATTGTTGGTTACTGACATGAACAAGATATCTCCTTAATGTCCTTGAGATGTAAAAAAAATCAAAGTCATAAAAAACCTATTTTTTAACCTATTTTTTATTTTAGCTTAGTCACTGAGAGAATAATTGTCTCCTCCCCCCAGCCTTTCAGAGACAAGGTTTTTTTCTATGTTCAGTAGGAAACTACTAAACCCTGCCCATTAATTAATTGCCTAATTATTGCTTATTTTTAAAATGGATTATTTTATCTGTTAGCATTTTGGCATCAGGTGAAACTTTTCGTATTCCACATCACTCTCTACATGGGCTAGTCACAAATAGTGACCACTTTCCAAGATAGAGTCTTGCCAGAGCCAGCCTGGCTGGACATTGGTAGCTGTAGCTTAGCTTTGTTCACAGTCTACATGCTAATTACAGTAAAAACAAGATTTCTAAAATGCACAATAAGGTTCTACCAATAGGGATGGATGTGATTTTAGGTAAAATAATACAGAGTAATGAGACAAGCTCGTATTTAATAACTCTACAGAAATACATACTTTTTATCCCTTGTTTTCCTTGCCAATTGAAGGGCAGGTCTGTTAACAAGTGCTGAAATAGGTACTGTGAAATCTCCATTGCTGAATATAAAAACTATTTTTTCAAATATTTAATTGACCTGCTAAGAAAGATGTCTGTATCTTAATTCCATGTGAAGAAAACTTCAGTCTGTCAGAGGAAAACAATTAAGAGAGATTATATTTCATCTTTGATATGTCTGTACCACAACAATGCTACTATCTTGAATTTCAAATTAATTGTATTGAGCACTAATGAATAAAATTAGTTGTCATAGTGTAATTAGAATCTCAGTTGAATGTTTTAGAAAAGTAATATAATGATAATTGCTGCTGT
>NW_009953725.1:1030438-1043562 GCF_000747805.2 Chaetura pelagica
GGGGGGGGTGTGTGTCTCTGGCCCCGACGGCAGCGGGAAGGACCCGGTGCTCCAGGGGTCAGAACCTCGGTCCCACCTGCTGCACTCGCCACCTTTTATGCCCCTGTGACCCACCTGTCCAGCCAGTGTCACTGTCCAGAGCCAGTTAGCATCTGCGAATACCAAGTTAGGGCAATAACTAGCAGGGGCAATGCGTAACTCGTTGTCCATCCTTCCTGCCTTGTACCACATCTGTTGTTTTGCTTTCATTTGCCCTTGAGCAGCAGGCCTGTTTTTGGTCTGTTAGCTGGGTATAATCAGCAGAAGGCCTTGGCTGACTTCAAGGGCATTTTGTTTAAACTTATGTGCGGAAGAAGAACCGTTTCCCACAGTTTGGAAGGGACCTTCGAAGGTGATGCAGTCCAACTCTACTGCAAGGAGCAGGGACATCTTTAACTGGATCTGGTTGCTCAAAACCCCATCCAATCTGGCCTTGAATGTTTCCAGGGAAAGGGCATTTGAAATGTCTGAGGGCAACCTGTTTTACTGTTTCACCACCCTTGTTGTAACATGATTTAGATTTACAGCCTAATTATACCAATGTAACAATTCCACGCTTCCCTATTTAGGGCCATGAGCCCACCTGCATTTAATAAAGATGTGTGTTTGAATTATGAATATATATTTAAGGCCACATGATTTCCTAAATTTTAAAATTTTACCTTTTCATTATTTAATAATTGCAAAGAACTCTCCCCTTCCACCACCCCTACCCCCACCCCACTTCTATTTTGAAATTCCATACACCTGCTCTATCTCTTTCTGTATTTATCAGATCCTTTTTCTAAACAGCCTACTATAAAAGCAGTGCTGTGCAGCTTGGTGTCCTGCCTCAGACTAGTTTGATCTTTGATTTGCTGGCTTTGCTCTGTTCTTGCATACACAGTAAGACCACTTCATTAATCCTCCTTCTTGATTCACTGGAGGGATTTACTAGATGTGGGGCTGTATGTTAACAGACAGAAAGTTTTCCAATTTAAATCTTGAGTAAGGTAGATACCTGAAAGTTGGACATACCAAGCAGTGCAGAGACCTAACAGAGAATTCCTAAATGTATGCTGAGTGTGAGAACCAGATGAGGAGAATAAAGTAATGTTCTTTATTTTGTTGCATTTACAGTATCAATAACATGCTTGAGAGAGCCAATCGAGAACTTTTGCATTTAAGTAACTGTGTCTTCTGTTCACATGTGAAAGGCAGGACATTAGCGTGAAAGCGTCTTGACTTTCACAGCTGAATTTCCTGGTGTACACATAACCTCTATCCGTACTGGCTTGTTTATTTTAGATAGAAGTAACTAACCCTTTTGAAATTATGCAACTTCCTAGCTATGGGGAGTACAACACTATTCCCTCAGAGAAACCTATTTCATGTTATTTTTGTTTTTGTTGCAGCTACTGTTGTCCCTATAATATAAATTTGTCTGAAATAGAAGGATCTGTCAGTTGTTCGTGTATGGAATATCACAGAAGGGTGGTGTTTTGCCCCCTCCTGCCACATAAGAGGATCTCTTCAAGGATCTGCTCAGTAGGGTAGAGAGGAAGAAAGCCCTGAAGGGAAGGGGAGCCCAGGAAAGCTGGTCCATATTCAAGGATCAGTTCCTTCATGCCCAGGAGCTGTGTATTCCAGTGAAGGCAGGCAGGCAGGAGAGCCAGAAGGCCTCTATGGATGAGCAAAGAGCTTCTGCACACAGTTAAATGTATAAACAAGGTCTACTGAGAGTGGAAGCAGGGATAGGTACCCTGGGAGAAGTACAGACAAATTGTCAGAGAAGCAAGGGATTAAGTAAGGAAAGCCAAAGCACAGATACAGCTGGACTGGACAGGGATTTTAAGAACAATAAGAAAAGTTTCTACAGGTTAGTCAGTGGTAGGAGGAAGATGAGTGTCCTGGTTTGAGCCAGGATTAAGTAAATTTTCTTTTTAGTGATTTTTTATTTATTTTATTTTATTTTCATCAGTGAACTCTCTTTTAAGCAGCATACTTACTGAAATGAACTGCAGGTTTTCCAGCTGGTGGACTGATAATGCCCAAATGTTTGTAGTTACTGCTGAGAGACCAAGGACACTTTGCTCTGCTTCTTGATTCTGCTGCTTTGGACACTGAAGGATCAGAAGGGTCATATCTACAACCCTCCTGTACGGAGGGGCAGATTCGATGGCAAAATTGGCCAACCGAAATATTCCATCCATACAGACATAAACTCAGTATAAATTCAGACATCATAGAAGTCAAGTCCTTCTCCTTCCTTTCTCTTCCATCCACAGTCCAGGCAGGACCCCATCTATTCATCACCATTGATCTCCAGGCCCGTGCATTCTTGACCCTCATCACTCTGCCCTCAGCTCCTGTCTGCTCTGCCACTCTCTCTGCCAGCTCTGGGACATTTCAGAACTGCTCACAGCTCGGGAGAGTGACCTGGGAGCTGCTGGCCTGGGGAGAGGCAATAGGATTTTGCACATTCCTGCACATACTTATATATAACTGTACATATTTTCTTTTATCATTAGTATTTAATTAAATCTGTCACGTTTAGTTTTCAATCTGGAAGCCTCTCTCCATTCTTTCTCTCCTTCCCTACCTGGGTAGAAGGGGGAGGGGATTGAGAGCATTTTTGTCACTGATTTAATTGCCAATCCTGAGTCAAACCCTGACAGTGAGGGAATTATACACCCACTTCAGAAGGAAACCAGAGACCTGCGCATTCAGGATATAGGAAGGCTGAGGCAATGACTACTTTGCCTCAGTTTTCACCAGCAAGGGCTCTGTTCACACTATCCAAGTTAGAGAAGGCAAAGGCATGAACTGTGAGAAGTTAGATCTCCCCACTGTAAGATAAAAGTAGGCTTGTCACCATCTAACGGATCTGAAGCTGTACAAGTTCATGGGACCTGATGGGATTGATCCATGGCTCCTGAAGAAACCGGCCAATGAAGTTGCAAGCAATGGGTGAGTGAATGAATTTTATGCTAGAACAGCAGCAGCTCTGTCAGAGAGGCCCACTCTTGAAGTGGGGCCACCCAGAAACCTGTTGAAGAGCTGGGAACTATCATTTTCAAGAATGGAAAGAAAGAAGACCCAGGAAATTATAGACCAGTTAGTCTCCCCTTTGTGTCTGGCAAGATCATGGAGGAGATCCTCCTGAAGGCTCTGCTAAGGCACGAGGAAAGCAAAGGTGTGACTGGTGACAACCAAAGTGGCTTCACCAAGGGCAAGTCCTGCCTGACTAATTTGGTGGCCTTCTACGTAGAGGGCACGGCATTGGTGGACAAAGGAAGAGCAACCAACGTCATCTACCTGGACCTCTGCAAAACCTTTGATGCTTTCCAGCATGACACCCTGGTATAAAAACTGGAACAGTATGGATCCGATGGATGGACCATTTGTTGCATAAAGAACTGGCTGGATGGTTGCACTCAAAGGACGGTGATCAACAGCTCCATGTCCAGACAGAGAACTGTGATGAGTGGTGTTTCCCAAGGGTCAGTACTTGGACCCGTGCTGTTTAACATCTTTGTTAGTGACATGCACAGTGGCATTGAGTGCACCCTCAGCAATTTGCTGATGACACCAAAGTGTGTGGTGGAGGGAAGGGAAGCCTTCCAGATGGACCTTGATGGGCTTGAGAAGTGGGCTTGTGCAAACTGCATGAAATTCAACCAGGCCAAGTGCAAGGTCCTGCACCTGGCTTGGGACAATCTCAGACACAAATAAAGGCTGGATGAAGAATGGATCAAAAACAGTCTGAAGGAGAATGACTTGGGAGTGATGGTAGATGAGAAGCTCAACATGAGCTGACAGTATTTGATTCCAGCCCAGAAAGCCAACCTTTTCCTGGCCTGCATCAAAAGAAGTGTGGCCAGCCAGTCAAGGGAGGTGATTCTCTCCTTTACTAAGCTCTCATGAGACCTCACCTGTAGTACTGTGTCCATATCTGGAGTCCTCAACACCAGAGGGGCATGGACATATTGGAACGGGTCCAGAGAAGGGCAACGAAGGTGATCCAAGGGCTGGAGCACCTCTCCTACACAGACAGGCTAAGAGAGTTTTGGCTGTTTAGCCTGAAGAAAAGAATGTCTCCAGGGAGACATCATAGTGGCCTTCCAGTACCTGAAGAGGTACAGAAGAGTACAGAAAAGCTGGAGAGGGATTTTCTAGAAGGGCAAGTTGTGAGAGGACAAGGGGTAGTGGATCAAAACTGGAAGACAGAAGATTCAAGCTAGACATTAGGAGGAAATTCTTTCGTGTGAGAGTTAGACACTGGAACAGGTTTCCCAGGGAAATTGTGGAAGCCCCATCTCTGGAGGTGTTCAAGGCCAGGCTGGATGGGTCTCTGAGCAACCTGATCTAGTGGAAAGTGTCCCTGCCCATGCAGGGGGTTTGGAACTACATGATCTTTAAGGTGCTTTCTAACTCAAACCATTCTATGATTCTGTGATTTTGCAAAAGTTTGGAAGGTATGCCTAATGAAAAACAGGTAAGCCCACAGGTTACATGTCTTGTTGGTCATGCTTCTGACTCATTGCTATAGTTCTGTTTAATGTTTCAAAAGGTACATATGTGCTTTGCAGATTCTGTGAATTTCACCTCATTACATTACATTACATTACAACAAAAAAATATACAAAAGCTTCATTTCCTATTAAATATTTACTAAACTCATCAATAGAAGAATAAGAAAAACATGCACAGAGAGCATTAATACAAAAACCACACACGTAAAAATTAAAATATTGCCTTCTTTGTAGTGGCATGGATTTCCTTTTAACCTTGAAATACTTTAACACATCTTCCTTTGACTGCAGGAGATCCTCTCAGAAGGTATAACACTAGTGTATTTGTTGCATTGCTGGTTATACTTTTACGAAGTGTTAAAAAACATAAGCATGCAATATTAGTAGGTTGTCCTTCCTGCATATGGTTTAATGAATAATTCTGACATGCTTCTAATACATGCCCATTGCACTGAGATTTTTTTTTTCTTTTTGTGTATCTGATTTTTAGGACTACCTATTGCTTTCCATGCTGTTTCTTACTCTAGCCCAACCAAAAAATTGCCATCTGTTTGCTTCAAGCAGGGACACACCTCACTTTTTGCCTGATAGTCTGTACATGAAATGGGAATGGGAAAGGTGAAGCAAATCAGTTTGGATTCCTGAGCATTTCTGGGTAGCAATGGGAAAAAAAAAGGGAACATACGTCACTGACATGCTGCAGGGTAGAGACCATGCAATTAAAAAAGGAGGAAAGCCTCCCATCCTAGCCACTTTCTGGTGCTCAGAGATCTTGCACTGAACCACAGGACCTGGCATGAAGAGAACACAATACAATAGCCAGATGCAGAGGGGATAAAACTTTAGAAAATTGAAAAAAATGCTGATTTTGTTGATTTTTGAGTATCTGCTTCATGGAATAGGTATGCATAAATGGAATATGCATGCAAATGGAAAAGAAATATTAGACACCTGAATTTCCCTTAGACAGGTCTATTCTGTAGGCAGAGAGATGAGGGTAAGGCATGTGTTTGTATAGGCAGAGGCATTACATGCTTTGTGGAAGTTGATTGAACAAAGAATTCATGGTATTCTGACACACAGATGCCTCTTTTCTGTTGTCAAGGATAAGATGCCCTACATTGGCTATAGTTCTGCTCATTTCTAAGTTAATTCTGTCATCAAGTTTGATTTAGTGCTAGATAACTTTGCTCTGTGTTGCAAACAGGAAGACAGTGAGACATGAAAAGCATAAGAGGCCCTTATCACCTGGGATCTGCCATGGTCAGCAAGGTAAATTGCTATATGGCTCAGCACCCAGAAGGCAGGTCCTAAAACCCTGAGTAAATAATAGCCACTTCTTACCAATTTAAAATGCAAAATGTCCCTAAGCACAGAAGGTTTTAGCTAGGCTACCCTCACAAAACTGATGTGGTTTCATCTGAACAGTCAGTCTGGCAGCCAGTATAGCTTTTAAGAAAACAATCAGCCATTCTTACCAATGCCTCCTGGTAGTGCAGAAGCAGTGTTATGTAAAAGAAATGCCAAGGTAATTAAATACAGCAAAAAAAGAAAGCTGCTTTTTTTTTTTTTTTTTTTTTTTTTTTTTTTTCCCCCTCTTGCCTTTTAAATGAAACAATTTGGAAAAAATCGAAATCACATGTGGGAGCTTTTCTTTATTTTCTGTGAAATTCCAGCATTTCCACTCTGGAAGTTCAATGAAACCTCTGAAACAGTTTGTATAGAATTTCTGTGATACAGTGATTCACAAAGCAATTCTATTTATGGGCCTGATCAAAAGTGCATTGAAATAGTACCATTGATTTCCATGGGATCTCTCCCATTATAATTAAACATAACTACATAAGTATACTTTGTTCTGGAATTAAAGAGGATTTTACTATTTTTCCTAAGACAGATCATTGCATCTCTGTTTGGAGAAATAGCATATTTGCTATAGCATCTATGGTAAGTAAAGTTCCTGCTTGAAATATTTAAACCTGCTGTTTACCAGTGTATCTGTGTTTGTTAACCTATCTACCTCCGCCTGCCATTCATGTCAGGAAAAAGATTCACTAGTTTGCAGAAGAGGATTTATCATAAAATGTTTCATGGAATCAGAAGCATTTATTGTCATAATGCTGGCAACTTGTGACTACAGACATGGACAAAATGTTTGGTGTTATCATTTTGTACATGGACAAAAGTCTGAATGCTAAATGTTTTGTGGCTTTGATAAAACCACAACATTAAAGTTCAGGTAGTGCCAGAGTGTATGATACAGCTTGATGTAATGGGAAGGAGTGTATTTGTCTGCTTATAATGAGTTAGGTAGGTTAAATCCTCTAAGAAAGGAACTACAGGATCCTTTAGCTCATATAAAAAAGTCTAGCTTATTCATCCCATCTCAGAGAAAATCCGTGAATAGCATGTCAGTTCTTTAAAGAAGCCACCTAAGAATATTTGAAGGGTAGCATGCTGAGAAAATAGTTCACTTTAGACATTAAGTTCATTGTTATTGTGCTAGCCCTTTCCTGTAATGAGTGAGAAAAAAAGCAAGTTTTATTTTTGTGTCAAACTGAATTTGACTGAAAAGGTACATGAATTAACCACATTTACAAGCTATTTCACTTTTTTCTATGCACTCAAAAGGACTGTACTACTTGAATTACAGATGGTGTACTAAGACAGTACATTCATTTCTACTAGTCCATTACCCTATGTGTTATGGAATGTGCTATTACCACTGCATTGTAACATGACCTATGCTTTCTTTAATGAGCTGGCTGTCCTTGAGCTTTTTAGCTTTACCTGTGGTTCAGAATTGGAAGTCAAGACAAATCAACATGATGTTTACATGTTGTCTGTATTATTTTTACCAGATTCCTGCTTACAGGTTATGGTAGTCAGTGAAAAAGGGGGTAATATGGAAAGAACTGTTCATCTAGAGATATCACTCACCAGCCTCAAGTTCAAATTCATGTGAAAATTAGAGCAAAGTTCTGTACCTACAATCTACAGACTCTCCCAAGACTCTGGCTTCAGGTGCTGTGAAAACTTGTGACTTGTTGAGCCTCATGAGGTTGACAGAGGTCCACTTCTCTAGCTTGTCCAGGTCCTTCTGGACAACGTCCTGTCTGTCTGGCGTGTTGACCACATCAGTTAGCTTGGTGTTATCTGCAAAACTGATCAGGGTTCCCTTGATCCCAATGTCTATATTGTTGATGTAGCTATTAAACAACACTTGTCCCAATACAGACCCCTGAGGGACACCACTTGTCACCCCTCTTCAGTTTGACATCAAGCCACAGATGTTGAGCCCACTACCCTCTGGATGTGACCATCCGGCTGAACAGTCCACCCATCAAATTAATATCTTTCTAACTTACAGAGAAGGATGGTGTTGGTGACTTTGTCAAAGGCTTTCCAGAAGTCCAGGTAGATGACATCCACTGTATTTTTCTTGCCCACTGATATAGTCACTCCATTGCAGAAAGCCACTATGTTGGTCAGGCAGGACTTTCCCTTAGTAATGCCATGATGGCTGTCTTGAATCACTTTCCTGTATGCCATGTACCTTGTCAGAGCTTCTAGGTGGATCCATTCCATGATCTTCTCTGGTACAGGGGAGAGGCTGACAGATTGGTAATTCCCAGGGTCCTTCTTTCTACCCTTTTAGAAATGGGTGTCATGTTTCCATTTTCCAGTCACCAGGGACTTCATGTGAATACCACGACTTTTCAAATATCATGGAGAGTGGCTTGGCAACTACATCAGCTAATTCCATCAGGATTCTGGGATGTATCTCATCAGGTCCCAAAAACTTATACATGAAAAAGTCTGTTGGTCAGGAAATTATTATTATTATCAAACCAAGGGCTGAGGTATCCATATTGCCATTGGGCATATTGCTGGCATCATGATGTTCTGTTCTCTTTGACATACCCTTTGTGACTTGTCCTCTTTTGAGGGATTCTCTTCAGTCTCTTGTTATCATACATCTTTGCATTTGTAATTTTCAGAATTTGTAATATGAGATCAATTTGTGACAGTATTTTACTTGGGTTTACCAATTCCAGCTTGGTAAATCTTAACATACTAATTTTGTTTTCTATTTTGAGTAATTACCACACAAGTATTTGTATGTTCTTGTTTTGTTTGTTGTTTTTTTTTTTCCCCCATGTTCGTGCTCATAACATCTGTTACTGTCAAAATGTGCTATATGCATAAAATAGGATAAGATTATTCTTCTTGGATGTTGCATTGAACTGCAAATTATCAGATGTTTTCTGCTGTATGTGTTAAGCTGTACTTCACTGGATAAAATGTCATGGTTTATAAACTGTTGGCCCAGGACATCAGATTTTATTGATTTCTATAACTGTGCCTCCAAAATAAAACAGACAACCAGTGTTTTATATCTTCTCCAGTATTTTGGCCATATGGCTGCAGTTATGGGGAGAGTAAATACAATACACTAAAGAAATAAGTTCTCAACAGTGCTTTGATGCTAAAAAAGTGCTGTGAAATATGCTAGTGAGCAAATGATTGAAAATCAAGTTATTGTCTTATACTAACACAAATTCAATATGCCCAAAACGTTGGACAACTAAAACAAATTAAATTGCTAATAATGTTTTTGCAAAGGGGTCTGAAACAAATTAAAACTGTTGAAGAGTATTTTATCTAGGAGAATACAGAACATTGTTAGTTGTTTGGTTTTTTTAAAATAGGAGAGGTAAGAAAAACAAGAGTCAGATAAAACATATTTTAAAAAATATTAGAGGCAAATAAAAAAAGAGCAGCTAGAAGGAGACAATTTACATTTATGGAAAATTAGAGATATTGCAAAAAAGCAGGCAGCCCTAAAAAACATCAGCACTCCTGCACTTAGGTTTCTTCCTAGACATACACAGCTGCAGTAAACCATGTCAAGTTGCACAGCTAGATACGATATGGAAGGTATCTCCTGATAAGCATTGAGTTACTGTGCAGCAAGATTCCTTCCTAAATTAGGGACCCCAGAGCATTAATTTGAAAGAAAAATGCACTAGAAGAACTACAATTTACAATCTGAATTTTCAGCTCAGAACCAGAAGAAAACAAAAATATTGCTCAGATCCTGGACCTACCAAATTCAATACTGTCTCTTCCTCTGGGAAGGGAGGCTGCTCCTGTGGTTTCAGGGTAAATCCCTTATGAAAGGCTGCTCACCTGCTTTGAAAGAAGGCTCTGATAAAGTCATCTGGCTCTTAAAAATCTTCCATGAATATTAGATTTCAGATTCTGGACTGTATTGTGCAACTGACACTAAGGAAAATCTGACCCTGTTAGCCTTAAGTTAGAATTTGTTAGACAGGCTTGCTTACCATAGGAGATTTGGAAGGAAAGAGAAATCCCATGAATAATGTGAACACAGTAGTAATTTATTTTAGAGCTAGGTTTCATGTTATCTAAGATTTACACTATTGGTTGATTAGCTAGGCAGATATGTATGTGGGGAGAAATATAATTAAATTAATGGAGACCTTAGTACTAATTTTGTCCTTCTAAGTGGATCTTCCCCCCTACTTTTCAGTCTAGTATTAGCACTTACATGAAAAATGCACCAGGAAAAAAAGGAAGAACTGTAAAAGTGGCATGTAGAAAGAAATCAATAGTGTGAACAATGGCATTGGATTACAGCAAAGCAATTTCCTGCCATAATCCTCCACAGTTTCTGGCTCTACCTTCTGTTAAATGGAAGTCCATGTTAGGGCATCTTTCTGAATACCCAAGCATGTATTTTCAAGAAAATTTGTTGATAAATACCCATAATGCATTGCAAGTTATTTTCATGGTGGGCTAGAAAGAAGGCATGTTTTACTATTCCCTTAAAGCTAGGCTGAGGATTTGGGCATATACTTTTAGGCTGTAGGAATGTTCATTTTGAGAAGTCTTTTTGACAAGATGCAGAAAGTTGCCTAAAGCTTTGCATCTGTGAAACAGGGACCAAAACACAGCATTTTCAAGCCTGTAGATTACCTTTCCCAGTAAAGAACCATTTTCCTTTGGGAAAGCAAACATAACAACTGAAGGCATCTTTTTGTATCCCCTGTGCATTTAAAAACACTTATTAAATTATATTTAATGATTGTTATGCTGTAACTAGCTAAAGAAACATTTTAAAATTGTCAATCACATAGTAAAACAGGTGAAGAAATGTTTGGAGCAGGTTGTAACCTCCCTCTGTACATTTTCCATCTGTAATACATTCTTTACAATAATAACAATAACAAAGCACCAAGCATTCAAACCCTCGCCTTAGTTTTGTCCCAAAGCATGTTTTATAGAAATTTTTGAATATTTGAGTTCAGAAGCATGTTTAATGGTAGGTCAAAGTTTTATGCATGCATTTTTCTGTTAACTGTTGATTATTATTTCTATGGAACTGAATCATACTGTCTTTCACTTGCAGGTTATAAGACAGAAATTAGTTTAATATGAACTGTAGAAACTTCCAGCTATTTTTGGCTATGTGTGCTAGTTCAAAACAGTAGTGAACATTAACCTGTGTTCAGAAGATCTGTTGTTTTAGCAGCATTTTATTCTCTTTCAGTATAAATTTGTGTAACATCACAATTTCAGGGTAAGAATTTGTGAAATGAATTAACAAAATTTGATTCTGCATTTGACAACATTTTTACTAATTAATTTTAGATTTGCAGTTTTAGTCATGTTACTATAATATAACCTTTATTTTACCTATGTGATGTAGATTTTTAGTTTTATTAAAAAAATTAATATGTACAAGACCTAAGCATATAAATATTTAGCAAAAAAGTCAAAGTCTGAAATTGGCAAAACAAAGGGGAATCCAAGGTAATCACAGAATCACAGAATCACTGTTTTTTTTATTTTATTTTTATAAAAAAAATTATTAAAATATTTTATTTTTGTAATGATCAAGTCTTCCTTCAGTTTCCTTTTAAAACAATTTTTTTCTTTTAGAATGAAGATTTCTCTAATACTTACTCTCATACAAAGCACTCAGAAGTGTTTTATGACTTGATTTATATTTCATGCTCTCCAAAAGGCAAGGCTATTGCCATACCACAGATGGCTGCTGAAAATTGTTTGATATAGTTAGTAACAAAGTGAGAAATTCTATTTGTATCCTATTAGAAGAAATACAGTTCTAGATGACTTGTACTAGGCTGTTGCCCAGATTTTTCTCGATTAAGAAGATAATTTTATCTATTTAATACCCAGCTATTATTATATATATTTTACCACCTATTTTATCAAGGTAACTCTAAAGTAATTGATTCACAGAGTAATCACTTTACAAGTTCTTGAAAAAATAAAGTTCTAGTTATAATCCGTATGGGAGCTACAAAGGATGTAGTAGTAGGTAGTTTTCTTTAGAAGGAGATCTTGCCTTGTTATTTGCCTCCTGCCATGTGGACTGTTCTTTACTTGCAGTCTTTCTACTGAACTGGGTAAACTAGTTGCAGCTGTTGGCCAGACTTTGGCTTTCATAGCTGCTAATATGTTTGATGATGTCAGACTTCATACATCTTTCTAATCTAGTGTTGTTCGAGCAGTTCTGGAAACCTTCTCATTGACAGTATGTGACAGGAGACAGAAAACTGCCTTCAACTATAGAAGAGACATTGAATAAGAACCTCAATTTTGCTGTTCATTACCAGGTGGTTCATTAGCCCTTTGAATATTTGGTCCTGTGTGATTGGAGATTCAAATGGCTTGATCAAAATAAATTTACCATTGTTTCTGATATAACAATGGTATTAATGTGCTGATGGATTACATGAGCATTGTTTAATCTCTAACCTACTTATGGTTTCACAAAACTGATATACGAGCCCAATTTTCCACTGTGTAGGTTATGGAACTGAAAAATTGAGAGACTCCAAGCAAGAATGATCATAAAGGGTTTAAGTTGCTACCTGCCAATTAGGTTGTCTAAATCCAAAAGTTTGATTGGTAGCTGCTGCTTAGCCCTGGAGCGTCTTAGGGTATGTGAGTAGGTAATTCTTAAATCACCAGGAAAGTTATTTTGGGACTTAAATAGGGAGATTTGCATATATAAACATCCATATTAGTGCATAGCTAATGACTTTAAGCTAGGATATTTTGTGCATTGTTGTAAACTGAAGTTTCATGAGAAGAAAAAAAAGGCTATAGAAATATTCAGTCATGGGATGCACTGGTAGAATTAGCAGCAGGGAGTAGATTGGATGCATTAATGTACAACAAACTCTCCAACTTCTCTGAAGGATGTAGGACTTTATTCTTTACTGGCTCACAGCCTGGACATTTTTCAAACCTGAGAATGGAGGCAGAGCACTGCCTGCAGAGTGTCTTCTTTTTGTAGATTTGCCGTAGCAAATCACAGCATTGCAGCTCTCCCTCTTAGTATGTGAACCTAAATAGAGTAATAACCAACCACAGAACACAGAATAGCCAACTTGGTGTCATTATATGGTTGACCTCTATCTCACCTTTTCATCCTTAACACTCAATAGACTCCTTTTATTCATCTTATGAGCATACTTTGCTTCAAACATCTTTGTTAACAGCTTATTACCT
>NW_009953725.1:1043684-1049362 GCF_000747805.2 Chaetura pelagica
ATAGTTTTACCCTATGACCAAGGAAAAAACTGTTGGACCATTCACTGTGCTCTTTCTGCATCTTATTGATTACTCAAAAAAAGGAAAGACAGAGGCAGAACTTGGTAAAAGCCCAGTAAGGCAAAAACCTTTTTGTTATTTCATTGTACGTTTTTAATGAGAGGCCATGTAATTTTCTTCATCGGGGCGGAGAGTTCAGGAAAGGGAAATGTAGTAAGACAGGAAAGAGGCTGGGTATTGACAGGAAAAATTAAGGAAACCAGTAGTTACACAGATAAATATCCAAACATATTGCAAGTGGTCATAGTCACAGAAGGAGGGGGAACAATCCCTTTTTCTTTCATACAGAGCCATATTTATATAGGAAAACACATGGTGTTCCTGTTATGTCCAATTTAAAAGAAACATCTAAAATGTCAGCACCCTCCTCACCACCACTCCCCCTCACCCTGCAGTTTGCATATTTCTAAAAATTGCTGAGTAATGTATTGTCTATTCCAATCTCTCTCATTCTTATTTCTCTGCTAAATCTTAGCTCTCTGTAACAGTTAAAAACCCCATGAAAATTCCAGCCTAATTTTGGGCTCTGAAATTGATTAGCAGAATAAGGCTGATAAGATGTTGGTGGATATTTGGAATTGACTAAAATTGTAAACAGACTTTAGGATCATGTCTGTAACTGTTTCACTATGTTTTCATTAGATAACATAGGTACGCAGTTTACATATGATTCTACATGACCCGGAGACAGGAACTCTCTGGACATGTTTCAAAAACATAATGAATTGATCATATTTTAATTGCTTATGCTGTTTACATAGAGGAACTCAGGTTTTGAAATAAGTTCTATATTTTTGCAAGTTGACTAAACATATAATGAGTTATGTGTTTGTAATTATTTTCATGTCTTATTAGTAATTTTCAATAACAGATAGAAATTATTTTTTGCAAACAGATTTTTGTTTAAATTGTTGTAATACAAATGTGTTGCCACTTCACAAAAGTAAGTGGAGAAGCATTGGCCAAAAATATCCACTTAACTTACAAGGAAAATCCAGACTTGGATTTCTTGATACATTTTGGCTTGTTTGGCTTACAGTGACCCTCAGCTCTGAATGTGTTTGCTTAAATATTGTTAATTCAGTTACACTGTGTAAAGCACAGAGAACTGAATTCGGGGAAATGTGGCAATGGTCATGGCAGTGCTCTGTCAGTTATAAAAAAGCCATAACAAAACCTGAAAACTTCCATGAAGTTTTTACAAATGATTTGTTTCCATTTCAACCTCCTGTGATTGTTACAGGCTGGAGAAACAGAGTTACAAAATGCAATTTGTGTGATAAGAAAAAAGTCTACAATTTTATCTGAAAAAATGAATCATAGAATGTTTTGGGTTGGAAGGGACCTTAGATCCAACCCCCCTGCCATGGGTGTGGACACCTCTCACTAGACCAGGTTGCTCAAAACCCCATCAAATCTGGCCTTGACCATTTCCAGGGATGGGTCATCCACAGCTTCTCTGGACAATGTGTACCAGTGTCTGACAGTTATGGTTTGAGTGGGCTAGGCTAATTTTATGGTACTGATGAGAGGATCTAGAGAGAGGGTCTTTAGTATGTTGAGGGATCTGGAAGGGGCAGAACAGAGAGGTATCAGTATTCAATCCCAGTTTCTGCCAAGCTCTATAAAAGCCAGGAGGACTATAAGCCCAGCCCCTTTTTTCTGCCCCTTTTCTGTGCTCAGAGGTCATGGAGAGAGGCTTCTGCTTTTCCAAGAACTTGCCACATGCGCTACAGGATCTGAATCCATCAGGTGCTGGGAAGAACTGTGGACCCTTCTCCCAGGTCAGACACCTATCTCTGTGATCATGGAGATGAGTTTTTGTATATATTTGCATATAATTGTATATATATGTTTCTCATCCCATGTTTTACTGCCCTTTCTCTATTCCAGTAAACTTGTTCCAGTTTTAATTTCCAACCTTTAAGCCTCTCTTCTTTATGCCCCTTTTATCTTCCCTTGGGAGGGCGGAGGGGGATGATAGCGAGTAATGCTGTACTCTGGTTTTTGGTTCACTTTTACCACTAAAACTTTACCACTCATCATCCTCACAGGAAATAATTTCTTCCTAAGATCTAATCTAAGCCTACCCTCTTTCACCTTGAAACCACTGGACTTGCTCAAAACAGCTTTTTGTGTTGGAGGCCCCATAACTGGACACAGTACTCCAGGTGTGGTCTCTTGAGAGCATAATGAAGGGGCAGAATCACCTCCTTTTACCTGCTGGCCATGATTCTTTTGATGCAGCTGAATAATATCTAAACCAAACCCTCACCAGCCAAGTTGGAAAATATTATTATTATATTTAAGTTTTAGCATTTATTTTGGAATGGCCAGCCTGACAAAGGATAATATGCAGCTTGATCTCAAAATTGGACAAGATGCAGAGAAGAACAGGAAAATGAAATTAATTTTTAAAGACATGTGAAGGTGCATACAGAAAAGCTAAACTCATGGAATGCTAATAGATATTATGTGGGGGTGTATGACTGTCCCCACTCACAGTCCCACACAGAAAAGTGTTTGAGGTTTGTATTTTCATGTATTTATTTATTTATTTGTTTATTAAAACAGAAGCTCTGCAGCTCTGAGTCTATTACCAAAAAGAATGAATTCAATATCTGTTCAATGGTGTGTTCAAAGTGAAAACAACATCATTAAATGTCAAAAGACATTATCAGCACATTTTACTTCATACCAGAATAAAACAGGCATTACCTCACAAGGTGCTTGTACTTGCTATTCCCTGCCTTTGGGTGGTGTTGACTGTGCCCAGAAAGCAGCAGGCAGTGCTTGTAATGGGTGCGTTGGTGAAGACCCCCATCAGGAGCTTGCAGAGATATAGCTGTGGCAGGCACACAGATTTTGCTGCCGGTGCTGCAAACCCAGGATAGCGGGTGTTAAAGCCAAGACCCTGCTGGCTGACTATAGAAACCTGCATTCTCTACCACTTCTGCAATCACAGGCCATTAATTTCCAGAGCCTTTCTTTCCCTTTTCCAACCAGGATAATGAGGGAGTGAATGTGAGGGCCTGTTAGCAGAGCCAGAGTGCTGACTTGTAGCCCTGTAACCATACTCAACAAGGGAATGTTCTAAACTTCATCTCCTGGAAGTCTCATATGTGTAACACGCCTGCAGCTATTACCCGCTAAAGGACTTCACATTTTTGAATACTTAAACCGAAAGAAACAGATATGGGAGATAATGAGTTATGTGTTTGTAATTATTTTCATGTCTTATTAGTAATTTTCAATAACAGATAGAAATTATTTTTTGCAAACAGATTTTTGTTTAAATTGTTGTAATACAAATGTGTTGCCACTTCACAAAAGTAAGTGGAGAAGCATTGGCCAAAAATCTCAACTTAACTTACAAGGAAAATCCAGACTTGGATTTCTTGATACATTTTGGCTTGTTTGGCTTACAGTGACCCTCAGCTCTGAATGTGTTTGCTTAAATATGGTTAATTCAGTTACACTGTGTAAAGCACAGAGAACTGAATTCGGGGAAATGTGGCAATGGTCATGGCAGTGCTCTGTCAGTTATAAAAAAGCCATAACAAAACCTGAAAACTTCCATGAAGTTTTTACAAATGATTTGTTTCCATTTCAACCTCCTGTGATTGTTACAGGCTGGAGAAACAGAGTTACAAAATGCAATTTGTGTGATAAGAAAAAAGTCTACAATTTTATCTGAAAAAATGAATCATAGAATGTTTTGGGTTGGAAGGGACCTTAGATCCAACCCCCCTGCCATGGGTGTGGACACCTCTCACTAGACCAGGTTGCTCAAAACCCCATCAAATCTGGCCTTGACCATTTCCAGGGATGGGTCATCCACAGCTTCTCTGGACAATGTGTACCAGTGTCTGACAGTTATGGTTTGAGTGGGCTAGGCTAATTTTATGGTACTGATGAGAGGATCTAGAGAGAGGGTCTTTAGTATGTTGAGGGATCTGGAAGGGGCAGAACAGAGAGGTATCAGTATTCAATCCCAGTTTCTGCCAAGCTCTATAAAAGCCAGGAGGACTATAAGCCCAGCCCCTTTTTTCTGCCCCTTTTCTGTGCTCAGAGGTCATGGAGAGAGGCTTCTGCTTTTCCAAGAACTTGCCACATGCGCTACAGGATCTGAATCCATCAGGTGCTGGGAAGAACTGTGGACCCTTCTCCCAGGTCAGACACCTATCTCTGTGATCATGGAGATGAGTTTTTGTATATATTTGCATATAATTGTATATATATGTTTCTCATCCCATGTTTTACTGCCCTTTCTCTATTCCAGTAAACTTGTTCCAGTTTTAATTTCCAACCTTTAAGCCTCTCTTCTTTATGCCCCTTTTATCTTCCCTTGGGAGGGCGGAGGGGGATGATAGCGAGTAATGCTGTACTCTGGTTTTTGGTTCACTTTTACCACTAAAACTTTACCACTCATCATCCTCACAGGAAATAATTTCTTCCTAAGATCTAATCTAAGCCTACCCTCTTTCACCTTGAAACCACTGGACTTGCTCAAAACAGCTTTTTGTGTTGGAGGCCCCATAACTGGACACAGTACTCCAGGTGTGGTCTCTTGAGAGCATAATGAAGGGGCAGAATCACCTCCTTTTACCTGCTGGCCATGATTCTTTTGATGCAGCTGAATAATATCTAAACCAAACCCTCACCAGCCAAGTTGGAAAATATTATTATTATATTTAAGTTTTAGCATTTATTTTGGAATGGCCAGCCTGACAAAGGATAATATGCAGCTTGATCTCAAAATTGGACAAGATGCAGAGAAGAACAGGAAAATGAAATTAATTTTTAAAGACATGTGAAGGTGCATACAGAAAAGCTAAACTCATGGAATGCTAATAGATATTATGTGGGGGTGTATGACTGTCCCCACTCACAGTCCCACACAGAAAAGTGTTTGAGGTTTGTATTTTCATGTATTTATTTATTTATTTGTTTATTAAAACAGAAGCTCTGCAGCTCTGAGTCTATTACCAAAAAGAATGAATTCAATATCTGTTCAATGGTGTGTTCAAAGTGAAAACAACATCATTAAATGTCAAAAGACATTATCAGCACATTTTACTTCATACCAGAATAAAACAGGCATTACCTCACAAGGTGCTTGTACTTGCTATTCCCTGCCTTTGGGTGGTGTTGACTGTGCCCAGAAAGCAGCAGGCAGTGCTTGTAATGGGTGCGTTGGTGAAGACCCCCATCAGGAGCTTGCAGAGATATAGCTGTGGCAGGCACACAGATTTTGCTGCCGGTGCTGCAAACCCAGGATAGCGGGTGTTAAAGCCAAGATCCTGCTGGCTGACTATAGAAACCTGCATTCTCTACCACTTCTGCAATCACAGGCCATTAATTTCCAGAGCCTTTCTTTCCCTTTTCCAACCAGGATAATGAGGGAGTGAATGTGAGGGCCTGTTAGCAGAGCCAGAGTGCTGACTTGTAGCCCTGTAACCATACTCAACAAGGGAATGTTCTAAACTTCATCTCCTGGAAGTCTCATATGTGTAACACGCCTGCAGCTATTACCCGCTAAAGGACTTCACATTTTTGAAAAATTAAACCGAAAGAAACAGATATGGGAGAGACTACATAAATCCATTATTGCAGCA
>NW_009953725.1:1049401-1056648 GCF_000747805.2 Chaetura pelagica
CACCAAAGTGATACAAAGTTGGTTTGATTATTTCATTGGATCAAATATATCATGTTGTCTTGAAATCTCTTTGCTTTCAAGTCAAAAGTAAAGAATTTTACCATAACCATATTAGACATTATAATTTGCATATTTTTCATCTCAAAAGAGACTTTTGAAGTTATGTAATGCTTAAGTATTTAATTGTTCTTCACATCATTGAAATATCAAATTATATCCAAAAAACCAGAGAGGATTCTCTTGCTAGATAGCAGTGATTGACTCTCTATCTGACAAGAACAGAATTCTTATTTCAGGAAAAGAAACAGTTTTAAGGAAATAACTCAGAGATCACCAGATCTTATTTTGTTCAACACTGGTATTTGGGCATTCTAAGCAGCCATTGTGTTAATACTAATTTAATCTGTCAAATCAAAACTATGCCATAATTGTTAAAAAAAGGTGAAGGCCTGCATCTTTATGGATTTGTTTGCGTAGCTTATCAGTCATCCTCTCAATTTAATTGCATATGCAGATCAAGTAATTGGCAACCTCTCACAGCCTAAGGCTATGGGGGAAGTGTGAAACAATAGTAAATTAAATGCTTCCTACTAGATTTTGCCATGTACAGTTTTGAATTTGTTATAATCATAGAGATGTTGTTGTTTTTTTTTATACTGGAAAGTTTCTGAAATACTGCTTTCCAGATTAATTTAATTTTTTTCAAGTTTATTTATCTCTTTCTTCCTCATTTTATTTTATGCAGACCTAGTACAACCCAGAAATCAAATGGCTGTTTCATTTGCAGTTAATTCAGCTCATTCTAGTCATCTTGCCAGTGTTATAGACTAGATCATATATTGCGGGTGCTGGAACTGTGGTGTGGGTATCAAGAAGATGTTATCTGATGACTCTGTATTAGGAAGAGTTAAATCTTTTTGACAATTCAATGGTTCCCTTTGGGTTTGCACAAATGGTACCTGTTGTTGAAGTCAATAGAGCTTACAATTTAATTTCATCTGCCTGCAAACAATCTCTCATTAGGGGGTGAAATGATGATAGAATTCACTGAGGCATGCAGTTTCACTTTCTACAGGGCAATACGTAAGTACAGTCATCATTTTCAGTGAAGGGAGGCACAATTATCTTGAAAACTGATTATAAAGAAGAAGAAAGGAAAAAAATCTGCAAAAGCATCATAAAAAGCCAGTCTCACTACATTTTTCTGCTGATGCTGATTTGCAATCTAATTATTATGTTCAACACAATTTGAAAACATCGTAGTCAGAAACAAAGGAAGTATTAATACACTTTTTTATCTATTACAAAATCAGCCCATCAGTTTTGGACAACAGGTACATGTAAATAAATATCTGAATATCTTTCTGCTTCAGGCAGAGAAGATAAATTGCCACCAAAGTGATACAAAGTTGGTTTGATTATTTCATTGGATCAAATATATCATGTTGTCTTGAAATCTCTTTGCTTTCAAGTCAAAAGTAAAGAATTTTACCATAACCATATTAGACATTATAATTTGCATATTTTTCATCTCAAAAGAGACTTTTGAAGTTATGTAATGCTTAAGTATTTAATTGTTCTTCACATCATTGAAATATCAAATTATATCCAAAAAACCAGAGAGGATTCTCTTGCTAGATAGCAGTGATTGACTCTCTATCTGACAAGAACAGAATTCTTATTTCAGGAAAAGAAACAGTTTTAAGGAAATAACTCAGAGATCACCAGATCTTATTTTGTTCAACACTGGTATTTGGGCATTCTAAGCAGCCATTGTGTTAATACTAATTTAATCTGTCAAATCAAAACTATGCCATAATTGTTAAAAAAAGGTGAAGGCCTGCATCTTTATGGATTTGTTTGCGTAGCTTATCAGTCATCCTCTCAATTTAATTGCATATGCAGATCAAGTAATTGGCAACCTCTCACAGCCTAAGGCTATGGGGGAAGTGTGAAACAATAGTAAATTAAATGCTTCCTACTAGATTTTGCCATGTACAGTTTTGAATTTGTTATAATCATAGAGATGTTGTTGTTTTTTTTTATACTGGAAAGTTTCTGAAATACTGCTTTCCAGATTAATTTAATTTTTTTCAAGTTTATTTATCTCTTTCTTCCTCATTTTATTTTATGCAGACCTAGTACAACCCAGAAATCAAATGGCTGTTTCATTTGCAGTTAATTCAGCTCATTCTAGTCATCTTGCCAGTGTTATAGACTAGATCATATATTGCGGGTGCTGGAACTGTGGTGTGGGTATCAAGAAGATGTTATCTGATGACTCTGTATTAGGAAGAGTTAAATCTTTTTGACAATTCAATGGTTCCCTTTGGGTTTGCACAAATGGTACCTGTTGTTGAAGTCAATAGAGCTTACAATTTAATTTCATCTGCCTGCAAACAATCTCTCATTAGGGGGTGAAATGATGATAGAATTCACTGAGGCATGCAGTTTCACTTTCTACAGGGCAATACGTAAGTACAGTCATCATTTTCAGTGAAGGGAGGCACAATTATCTTGAAAACTGATTATAAAGAAGAAGAAAGGAAAAAAATCTGCAAAAGCATCATAAAAAGCCAGTCTCACTACATTTTTCTGCTGATGCTGATTTGCAATCTAATTATTATGTTCAACACAATTTGAAAACATCGTAGTCAGAAACAAAGGAAGTATTAATACACTTTTTTATCTATTACAAAATCAGCCCATCAGTTTTGGACAACAGGTACATGTAAATAAATATCTCAGTTGTGAACAGGGGTTAATCCAAACCAATATTAATTTATTAATGTTGAATATATCTGCTTCTACTTGCTGCAACTCTTTAGGTGAAATTAAGTGGCCAGATAATGTGTTTCCTATATTTTAGTGCAAAGAGTGTGAACTCAACATCATATTAAGTTAATGAGGCCTAACACTCACTTGGACACTTTTCTAACTCACATTAAATTGACCAACTTCCAATTGGTTTCCCACAGTGCTTTGCATCCTGCTAGGACTAACTGATCAATTTGTCAATGTGCATCAACTGCTTTTTTTGCCAGACTGCTGTATGTCATTTACTTGTTCAAATGTTTGGCTGTAGCAAAACTGGACTAATTCTTCTGCAGCTGGAATCACCATGTCCACTCATATCCACTTTACATGTTCCTACCTAGAGCAGGGCTGACATCCTTTGGTAAGAGTTCCCTCTTAAGGAACTATCAGAAAAGGGATAGCTGTAAAGCTATCATTAAGAATCCAGGGAAGATGTTAAAAACCCAGCTTCAAAGCACAGTCAAGAGCAACATGAAGAATTAGATGAATTTCAGATTAGAAATAATCAAGGAGAGCTCAGGCTGTCATGGCAGAGCTTGTCTCACCTACTTTTGTCCTTTCAGCAACTATGAAAGGTTTTGTTTTGGCATGACATTCTCCAGGTGTCATGGATAAACCACAGCATGGGTTTGGTAAGGCTTTATGTGAGAGCCTCACTCAAATTGGGCCTCACAACACAGAAATCTATGTTGGGCTATGGAGACGCTGGCAGAAATAGATGGAAGCACACACACTGACCCAGCTTTCTTCTCCATGTCACTTTTGTTCTAAGCAAGAAATAGAAAGTGATTGAACTATACATAGTGTGCTCTCTTCAGATGGATTTGGCAGTAAATTACACAATTCAGCTAGGAGTTTTTCTGAGTGTTTCTTTTCCCCCAGTCTGCTTATTCAAGACAACAATTGCACCGAGGAAGAAGGAATTACATGCTCTCTGATCATCTGCCTGTCATTAATCTCCAAATCTCTTTTGTTTCCCAGCTCCTTTGCTGTTTTGTATTTTCTTGCTAGCCTGTTCTTGGTCCATTCACCTATGTTCTTCTGCATGTTCAAGATGGTAAACTTATGTTTCTTCTCTCAGCCTCTCCCGTTTGCAATAACAGATCTTGTAGCGTGAATATGCTTGTGGCTTACTGTGAAAACTATCCACTATCACAGTTCATTGTTGTTTCATTGCTGTATGGCTTGCTTCAGTTACAGAAACTGTAGCATTATATATTCCATCCATACATTATTGCAACCTAACAACCTGACTTAATGGAATTTAATAAAATAACAAACAGAACTATATCTACCACATCTTGAGGAGTATTTTACTGCCTTGTTTGCATACATACTAATCTAGGCCAAGAACATTAAAATTCTGAATTTTTGTATAAAATTATTTCTTTGTAATTGGTATCGTGTGTCTGCAGTCATTATGACTGTCGTATCACTCCTACAATACTAAAAATCAAAATAACTCCTCAATTATATAAAAAGTACTAGATGTTACTGTCAAGGTGTGTCAGCACAGCCTTGTTATACACCATACATTCACAGGTGACCTGCTTCACAGGTGAATAGCTAGTGGAGATCTTTGGATGTATTTGGAAGAAAGAAGGGAAAGTAGAAGGCTGGGAAAGGATGAGGTACAAAAGGAGAGGCAAAAACTCTACTGCAGCTCCTCTACATCTGCCTGGATCTCTGTGGAAAAAGTTTTGTAGCAGTTTCATGCTACTTTCTTGCTATCAGTTCCATGAAAAATTCAAATTAAGGCATCTGTTTCTCTGCAGGAGATAGGAACCTAGGTTGTAGTCAGTTCAAAGCTGCTTCTCCTCCTTCCTTACACTTTTCCTTTGCTCCAGAATGGGCTCTCCCCTTAGGCTGTGGTCTTTCAGGATAAGCCCTGCTCTACCATGTGGCATCTCCTTCCCCTCATCCTTCTCTGCTTTTGGTGTTTCCTCCTCTGTTTTTTACTCTCTTTTGTTCCCTCCTCCTCTGAAGGTCTGGCCTTTTTCCCCTTTCTGGCCTTTCTTTTTCAAAGGTGCCACCAACTTTGGTGGAGGGGCTAAGCCATGCCGTGTGTGGGGCAGTTGGAACTGGCTGGAACTGGCTGTGTCCTGTATAGGCCAGCCCATGTCTCTTCTCACAGTCGCTGGCCCTGCAGCCTCTCCTACCAGCTCCAGGGCTCTGCACCCCATGTAGAGATCAAGGAGCCACATGGCTACACAACTGACAAATACAACCTCACCACACCTCATCCAAAGAAGTCCCATCATTGCCCCTTTCAGAAAAAAGTATTTTAGTATAGCCTCTAGAAATGGAACATGAATTTAACTTGTTCATTAGCTTGTACCCAAGCTGAAACTGTCACCATTATCAAGACATGTTTTTTTTTTGTTATTGCACTGTGCTTTCCCACAACAAATAGGTGTTTCCAGTATTTAAAGTTTTCCTTAAGTCAGAACTTCAGCAAATAAAAGAGTTTCTGGCACTTGTGGCCTCAGACCTGCCCTGCTTTAACATGCTAATTATGTAAGTAGCAGCCTTTATTTGTTTTTAAATGCAACATTTTATCATTTAGGGCATAAGTATTAGGCAAAGATAATTAGTTACTGAGACAGCTTAGTTACAGTGGTGCTAAATTTCCTAACTGTGGCACTTTTCTCATCAGAATTGCTTGTGTTTGTAAGAGACATGCTCCAGCTCATGTAATTAATTCTGTGTCCTGTGTTATAAGAAAAGGTCACGCTGTTCCCTTCTCACCATAGTCTATGGAACTGCAGGAAACTGGTGGCACTTGTGAATGCACATAGCACTTGTTTTGATTCATGAAAGAAAACGGCAAGAGAGAGCATTTTTTCCCAGCACTGCTATATTGCTGTGATACTGTGGGTGACCTGCCTGGCTGGTATGGAGTGTAAACGCCTCAGTGCCCTTCCTGGTTTGGCCCCCTGAATGGAGAAAGCAATGTTAGGCAAAGAAGAAAAATCTGAATTTGTACAAATTTATTACTGTTACTTCCATGCCTTAGCATGGAACTTAGCATTAAAATCTAGACAGCAGGGATTTAAAAAATAAAAAAGACCCCCCCCTTTTGTTTAGCTGTGAACAAGTCTACCCTCAAGCATATCATAATCCCTCTAGAGATGGAAAACAACAGGTTAAAGCTAGGGCTTCAGAACATATTAATGAAAGGACAGCACATAAAACTACAAGTCAGGGAGATGATTTTACTGCCAGGATTACCTTAGATTTCTTTTTTTTTTTTTTTCTTCTTAATCTTTCTGTCCCTTGTCTTGGAGAAAGAGAAAAAATAAATACATAATAGTTTATGTAATAAAAATTCCAAATGGATCTAGGCTTGTTGTGCTGTCTTTAAAAAACAGCCTACAGTATTAACCCAAACTCTGCCCTGATGTATTTGCTATCTGAGGCGATAAGTAAAGCCCTGGGGACTGGGATAATGATAAATGAAGCCAAGAAGATGAAGTAACAAGCCTGAAGTTAAATGGCAAATTTTAAAGAAGAACCAGGAGCACAATTAAGCCTCTAGATGCTCTGGGTGTGTGAAAATGCCCAGAAATGTAGGAGTTACCATGCTTTAATGAATTACTACCCATCTACTGAGCTACAATATTTTTGTGCTGTGTACTCTTCACTCTCAATATATGTGGTATGTGATGTAAAAATTATTTTATTACTGTGTTTATATTCACATACTTAGACGGTTCAGATCTTTAAAACACTTGTGATCCATGGATAAAAAACAGTGGCACCTAATTGGGCAAAGCTTCTTTTTCTTTTATCTTTCTTCCTCTTTCTTTTTTTTTTTGTACTTTTTTTTTTTTCTTTTTCTCTTTTTCCCTCCTTGTTTCAAGATTACTGACATATGTGGATATCATCTACTGATAGCAGTAGGGATCTGCATTGCAGATAGGCACTCCTGCAGTTCTAATCTGGGAGCAAGATTTCCTCCAGTGTCATTATCAACCATCCATGCACTACTAAGAAAGTAGTAGAATAGCAGAAAGTTAGAGATGCTTCATTTTGCTACTTAGCTTAAGGGTTATTTGGAAGGGAAAGACACTGAGGGGATCTTCCCTGGAGGATCATATTTGCTTATTGTTTGTAGTACATTAAACTTGATGATTTGTAAACTCTGCATTTTATTGTACTTGATGCCTCGTAAAGAGTAATGTATATGTAGTCTAACTTTATGAATTAAATTGGTCTCAAAGCCTTTCCTACTACAACTGAAGTATAGAATTTGTGCCCCACCTATCCTCCAAGTGCTTTGCTAGCTCCAAATTATTACAGACAGCAGGTGGCCTAAAGAAATCACAAAGAAACAGCTGATCAAGTTGGAGCAGACTGTGGATCCCAGCAATGGAACAGGAGGTACTTTATTTATTTATTATTTATAAATAAATTTACAATTTATAATA
>NW_009953725.1:1057531-1081055 GCF_000747805.2 Chaetura pelagica
TAAATAAATTTACAATTTATAATAAAATAAATTTAAATAAATTTATTTAACAGGAGGTACTTTATTTACTTATTATACCACCTGCTCAGTTAGAAGCCTTCCCCACCAGCACTCGTGTCCAGCCCTCAATAGCTGCAGGTTTCTCAGATCTAACTCATCACACATTACTGAGTTTACTTGAACTACTTCTCTGCACTCCTTGCTTAAAGAGTTATCACGTTTTGAGGGCTGATTTTGTAGATGAAGTGATTTACAGCATGCTACTGGTGTTAATGGCCTTTGTTGCCCAAAAGACAAATGCTAGCAGGATTGTCCTTAGGGAAGCTGAAAAAGCCCTTCTCCCTTTACAGCTGGAAACCCTGAGTAAAAGACAATTGAAGGAAGCAGCAGCAAAAGCCCCACCCAGGGAAGGTGCTTATATGTTCTGGTTGTCAGTGAGAGCAGAACAGAGTGGGGACTTTTTTTTTTTTTTGCAAAGGGCAGTTTGATCACAGTTGACAGCTTGTTTCATGATCTTCATAGTGGCTCAGCAAAATGGAAATGAAACTATTCAGTTTTTCAGAAGCTGAGGTTAGCTTGAGATCTAGGGAGAAGCAGTACAAGACAGGATATGACTAAGAGATAGCACCAAGAAGGAAGGTTTAGATGTGGTTTGCGGAGAGCTGGACCTTGGAAAAGGGATGGAGAACTTTCAATTAAAATTTGCTTTTGACAAACATTGTCTGTAAAAATAGTCCATGGTATGTTGGTATTTCCCTCAGCAGAGGGAAAATTTGGTATTCTGCACTTACAGACTGAAACCCTATAGTATTAATCTTATATGTAAAATCTGAATTATCTGACACTTCAGCCCCAATATGCCCGTCTATGTACAATTTGCCTATGCACCTGAGATAAAAAACTGAAGGTACATGAACGGCAGTGGGTGTAAGTAGCCAGGCTCATTTGGGAGTCAAGCAAAGCTTAGTTTCTGGATATGTCTGCTGAAAAAGATCGTAACATCTTATCATACCTCATCTAATGCATCTGGTGAAACTGCATAGAGATACCAGTGATCACATGTTAGTTTGGAAAACTCACTCTGAAGACCTTTCACTTGTGACATCTCTGCTGTTGGTCTGAAAACTAGTTTAAATGTATTTGGGCATGTGGTAACCATGTTTTCTTAAAGTATTGTAGCTGTACCCTGCCTTGTCAAGCTCCTCAGTTCAATACAATCTGTATGCATTCAAAAGCAAAACTGCAAAATTATTTATTGTGCAACAATGTGCAGTTAGTCTATTGTAATTCTCCATAGTGAAAGAGATGGTAACTTGACTTCAGATACTAATATAACACCTTCAGATACAAAATGCCCATCATTTTGGCATGCCATAAACTCACAGCTCTATCATGCTATCTTTGATGTTCTTGCATTGAAATTTCAGCAAATCCAGAGTTCTTAAAAACCTAAATTGTTTACTGTAAGTGTACAGATAATAAAATAAAGCAATGGCAATAAATTTTTAGAGCAGTGTCATGTTAAATTAACAATTTTAACATTCCAGTTGTTTTTTTAAAATATTTTAAAAGGTGTTATTCAGCAAAGACGTTAATAACTTCAATTTGCCACATTTCTTGAAAAGCAAACTACCCAAATGTTCCACATTACTTTTCTCAAATCAATCTGATTTAAGATTTAAAAAAAATATCTTTCATTATATTAAGATACTATTTTTCAAGAGAACAAAATCTATTCTAAGTCACTTAGTTTATTTTTTATCTGTATAAGGCAGTGTGCTGAACGTGGAAGGGAACGTATAGGTTGCATGTAAAAGTAGAGTCCTTGTCCTGTAACTGATACACAGGAGTGCTGCTGGTAGGCATTATACTGTTTATGATGGAGGTAATATATTGGAATCAGAGTAATTTTATATCAGTTGGATTTCTAAAAGGGGAGGATTGTGCATCTGTGTTTACATCCTCACTTAATGATACTTCTGCTCTCTTGAAATTCTGTTTAACACCTATATGGTTTCAGACAAGGATTAGTTAGATAAAAATACCTATCTAATTGTGATTAATTAAGTATTTTTTAGCCATACAAGTTGTACAGATGGAGCCTAAACCCTCAAAGTTGTCTAGTTGCTTGACTTCTAAAAGAATTGTAGATACCTGTATTTTCTTGAGGATAATAGTAATTGTATATTGTGAAGATCATGCTGATGCCACTGAAAATCAGCACCTACTTTGCAGCACAAAGTAGGTAACCTCTATTTGTAATGGACTTCATCTAGACAACAAAGAGTTGTGTCTTCTCGGATTTTAATTTCTTTACTCTAGGATAGGTGAAAGAAAGCCTGTTTGACAATCTGCTTTTATGAAGTTCTGTATAACTTGTCTGTTTCGCTCAACTGATCACTATGTGTGTGACTCTTCGTTCTTTACCCAACTCTTGTCTGTTGGCTCATGTCTCAGGTTGTCTTCATCACCTTAATGTTATAGTTTTCCTATGTGTCAATGATCAGGATGAATTCGTCAGAAGATATTAGGTTCAAAGGGCTTGCAATTTAGAGTTTCTGCTGCTCAGCCTACTAATTGCAACACTGAATATTTTCTGGATTTGGTAGAATAATATAATTGTAGAATCATGGAATGGTTTGGGTTGGAATGGACATTAAATATCTTCTAGATCCAACCCCCCTGAACTGAAAGGGACACTTCCCACTAGATCAGATTGTTCAGAGCCCCATTCACCCTGGCCTTGAACACATCCAGGGAGGGAAAAGGACATTCATACTTATCCTGATATTTCAGAGACATCTTCTATGAAGTTTACTGTGAAAACTGCAGCAGAAAATCTTAGTTCACAAAGTTTTAAAAAAACTTGTTAGGTCCAGCTATGGCAGTTGGTGCAAGTTACCTTAATGAAGCAGCTGTGTGCCAGGAACAGATAATAGGTTGGTAGTTGAAATTACCAACTGCCTAGTGAAAATACTTTTTTAGTAAGTCATTGAAACTCCTAGAAAGAAGATTTGTCTAATGTATTAAGAACACATATTCTATCTATGGTTTGAAAATTTAGAATGAGACATAGCTATATTGGGTTGTGCTGTTGCTACTTCCGAAGAGTCTATTTCAGTCCATGTCTCAGAGGGCAACTTTCCTCAAAGGGAAAAGAAGTTGCCATAAATCCTACCAATTAGGGAGTTGCAATGCTTTCCCCTTGGGTGCTGTATAATTGAGCAGGTGAAAAAAGTATGGTGCCATCAAATGAAGGCACATCTGAGTCATCCTGAGCCTTTGTTCACCAGCTCAGATAGGATTGTATCACAACAAAATTGCCTTAAGGATTGACTCAATTTTCAATAATCTTGCATTTGTTAAGGGAGAAAAGAAACTCTGTGGGGTAACATTCCCTCAGCAAACTGAGGGAAATAAGGTAAGATAGAACTGGAGTATTTTAAAGTAGCTGAGTGATACTGCTCATTTCCTAAGAATGAAGGTTACACACCTTCTCAGTTATAGGTAGTAGGTTGTCTTTTATCTCAGGTCCTGCAAGTTATGATAGCTGAGAAATGACTGTAAACACACTTTCCTGTCTTTTTTACCTTCTTTTTCAGTAGTTATGTTATAGATAGGTTTGCAGACTTCAAATGTTATTCCTAATTTTGTGCCTCTTGTTCACGAGTGCAGCCTTGCTGCAATGTGTTTCAGGATGTGAACACACATACTGATTTTATGTAAGTTTGCATGCCTTGATTTTTCATGCTTCACTTTCTAGTCCAGATCCAGGAAATTAAGATATTTATTGCACCTGCACATTGTACTGTCTCAATTAAAAGTTTCTAGAGCAGTGATCTATTCAGTGTGTGTCTATAGAATTATTTCAACAGCAAGACAAACTGCTTATCCCTTTTAATCCAAGTTTAGCAGTTTGAAGACCATAGTTAGTAGTCAACTTAAAACCATTATTTCTTTGGTAGTTTCCCTTATGGCTACAGCTACCAACTTTCAGTACTGTTCTTTCAGAAACCCAAGAATCTATAAACACTTTCTATCTTACGCTTGAAACATATTAGTTGGAAATAACGTGCATGTAATGAAACACTAAAAGGAAATATAAACAGAACTGTAGTAATCAAGATATTTTCCCTTGGAATGTAATGGGTCTTGCATAATTATGCAAAATTCTCCCTTTTACAAATGCGGTTCTCATTTTGGTTTCCATCTATCAGGAAAGGCTTAATTCTTACTATCCTGAAATCATACCATGGTATAAAACAGGTCCCAGTATTCAAATTTGATGATCAGACATATTTTGTGTTTTCTTTCTCAGTTTCTTTTATGTTGAAATTGTTAGAAATATGCCTCTAGTTCAGCTGTGCTTCAGGGTGATCAAGAATGGATTAAAAAAATTAAAAATTAAGATGGAAAGGCTTGATGTCTTTTTTACTTTCAATCTAAGGAATTTCTATCAAATTAAAAACTACAACTGAAATATAAAAGCAATTAATCTTTTTTATTTTTTCCTTTTGAGAAACAGTCCATCAAATATTTTTTCCATAATTCTTGCAAATCTCTTTGCAGAAAGGAATTAACTGCTTTCTCAGATTTATAAGATGAAGCTGAATGCTTCTAGAATATTTGTTAAGTACTTAAGTAATATTAACAAAACAAAGCAAAAATCAAAGGGATAGTCTGGGTATTAAATGCTTCTTCTCCCTGTGTCAGGTACTTGTTTTGGCATTTTAAAGAAAAATTGTTTATGTAAATGGGATCTGAGCCTACTATAGGGGTGCAACACATATAATATTGATACTGTAATTTCTCCTGCTAAATAGTACTCCTTAAAACCTTATTCTTAAAACGTGCTATTGGCATTGATTAAATTACAGTGGTAGCTGGGATGGTAAAAATATTTGAAAATGTGAATCAAACCCATGGAAACCCCCCAAAATTTTAAAGTATAAAGGAAAAACAAGCAACAGACTTTACATGTATTGGCTTGGCAAGCAGTTCACTGTATGCAAGAATTTTGTTTGAGACAAAATATGTGAGACAGCTACTCACACCAATTAATTTTAGAAAAGGGGGTATTAGAGAAAAAGAGCCTACTGTTGGACCTGTTTGCAGAGCAGTACTCCATATGCATATGCATTCATCTGTATGCTAAAGTAAATGGATTTGGTTTTGGTTTCTCTTCTTAAGCAACTTAAATCTTGTTGGTAGTGCTGTGTTATGTCTCTTTGGGTAAGTGGCTTTCCCTCCCTGACAGCTTAAGGAATACGATGTTGACCAAGATATGAGCTGCCCTACTATTGGGATGAGAAATACAGTTGACACTCTATCGGAATCCTGTGGAAAAGGAGCCTTGCTGGATTTTTCTTTCCTTTTCTTTCTTTCTTTCTTTCTTTCTTTCTTTCTTTCTTTCTTTCTTTCTTTCTTTCTTTCTTTCTTTCTTTCTTTCTTTCTTTCTTTCTTTCTTTCTTTCTTTCTTTCTTTCTTTCTTTCTTTCTTTCTTTCTTTCTTTCTTTCTTTCTTTCTTTCTTTCTTTCTTTCTTTCTTTCTTTCTTTCTTTCTTTCTTTCTTTCTTTCTTTCTTTCTTTCTTTCTTTCTTTCTTTCTTTCTTTCTTTCTTTCTTTCTTTCTTTCTTTCTTTCTTTCTTTCTTTCTTTCTTTCTTTCTTTCTTTCTTTCTTTCTTTCTTTCTTTCTTTCTTTCTTTCTTTCTTTCTTTCTTTCTTTCTTTCTTTCTTTCTTTCTTTCTTTCTTTCTTTCTTTCTTTCTTTCTTTCTTTCTTTCTTTCTTTCTTTCTTTCTTTCTTTCTTTCTTTCTTTCTTTCTTTCTTTCTTTCTTTCTTTCTTTCTTTCTTTCTTTCTTTCTTTCTTTCTTTCTTTCTTCCTTTCTTCCTTTCTTCCTTTCTTCCTTTCTTCCTTTCTTCCTTTCTTCCTTTCTTCCTTTCTTCCTTTCTTCCTTTCTTCCTTTCTTCCTTTCTTCCTTTCTTCCTTTCTTCCTTTCTTCCTTTCTTCCTTTCTTCCTTTCTTCCTTTCTTCCTTTCTTCCTTTCTTCCTTTCTTCCTTTCTTCCTTTCTTCCTTTCTTCCTTTCTTCCTTTCTTCCTTTCTTCCTTTCTTCCTTTCTTCCTTTCTTCCTTTCTTCCTTTCTTCCTTTCTTCCTTTCTTCCTTTCTTCCTTTCTTCCTTTCTTCCTTTCTTCCTTTCTTCCTTTCTTCCTTTCTTCCTTTTCCCTTCCTCCCTTCCTCCCTTCCTCCCTTCCTCCCTTCCTCCCTTCCTCCCTTCCTCCCTTCCTCCCTTCCTCCCTTTCTTCCTCCCTTTCTTCCACTCTTCCTTTCTTTCCTTTCTTTCCTTTCTTTCTTTCCTTCCCCTCTGTTCCCTTACAGCTCATAGGTTTTGAAAGTTCTTAGGTGATACCAAACAAATACATGCTCAAATTTAAAATTAATATTTTTCAAGGGTCTGAAGAGACTTCCACTGTGCATAGTGCTTAAATAAGATCTTCTCAATCCTCTGTTTAGGTGGGTTTTCAGTAATTAAAGAACAGAAGTATTTTATTTGGATCCAACATTCTCCATTTTAATTATCCTCTTGAAGACCCTTTGTAATTATTCTTTTTTTATGATCCTTTACATTAGCATATTCAATCTAAATTGTTTAATTAGATGATAGTTTACTCAAATTACAGATGCATAAGTTTTCTGTAAAACAGTCAAGAAAACAGAGCTTTTGAGCTTGTAATATGCTAAGAAGAAAAAAACCCAGTATTGTACTGTTGTTAGCTGCTAATTCAAATCTATTCTTTTTAAGTCTCTATTCTACTCTGAGTAGAAGCAAATCCTATGCTATTATTTAGATGACTCCTCGGTACAATGGTATTTGATCTTTGAAACAGAAGCTATGAAGCTACGCACAATTCACAATCTTTGAGGCAGCATGATTGTATTTGTAAAGCCTAATGTAAAATGCATACAGATCTACAAAACAGAAAAAAAATCACTCACAGTTGTAAATTCACAAGTTCTCTTCAGGATGATCTAAAACTATCTGATAGCCTTGAAGATAAAGGAGTGGAACATCTCCCTTATGAGGAAAGGATGAGGGAGCTGGGTCTCTTTAGCCTGGAGGAGACTGAGGGGTGACCTCATTAATGTTTACAAATATGTTAAGAGTGAGTGTCTGGAGGACAGAGCCAGGCTTTTTTCAGTGATGTCTAGTGATAGGACAATAGGCAATGGGTGCAAACTGGAACATAGGAGGTTTCACGTAAACATCAGAAAAATCTTACTGTGAGAGTGACAGAGCACTGGGACAGGCTGCCCAGAGAGATTGTGGAGTCTCCTTCACTGGACACATTCAAAACCCACCTGGACACGTTCCTGTGTGATGTACTCCAGGGGACCCTGCTCTGGCAGGGGGGGTGGACTAGATGATCTTTTGAGGTCCCTTCCAACCCCTAAGATTCTGTGATTCTGTGATTCTGTGAAGCTGACATCATAAACTAACACATTGATTTAATGATTTTTTTATATCCCCTTAGTTTTTCTAGCTATTTTTCATGGAACCCAGTCAAATTCTCACCCCGAGGTGAGCCACATATGAAGGTTTGACTTGGACATCACCCTGCCAGTTGTCTAATGACAAGTACAGAAATTTTTAGATTCAAAGGGTAAAGCTAAGAAACTTTTGTTTTTCACAAGGAAACCACTAACTTAAGCAGGACCATTTGATAGTTACCTAGTGTTGCTGAGTAATAAGGTCATGTGTTTACTATGAAAACTGTTCTGTAATGTTAGCTGTACAGGTAGCAGTATCTTCTGTCTGTCAATTGCCATCTCTGAACTCTGTCAACTGTGTGATGAAGGTTAACATAACATACTGCAAAACTCACTGGCAGTAATAAGAGACACAGTTCAGAAGGTAATAAGACTCTGGTTACAGACATCTGGTAGCTCTCCACTCTTGCAATGGGTTGACCCTGTCTAGCAGAGCACCAACACAGCCTCACTAGCCCCATCCTGGTGGCTTAGGGGAAAAAAGAGAAAGCAAATTCAAGAAGGCTTGTGGTCTGCAGTTCCTGGTCATTCCCTCTGCTTTTGTTTTTGACCGTGATGCCATATGTTCCAGAATATCCCTTTGGTCAGTTTGAGTCAGCTGTCCCGGGCTATTCCCACCCCCCAGCTTCTTGCCCACTCCCAGCCTATTAACTGGAGGGGGCAGAGTGTAAAAAAGAAAAGCCCATTGCTGTGCAAGCATGGGTCAGCAACAGATAAAATACTGGTGTGTTACCAAGACTGTTTTAGTCCCAAAGTCAAAACACAGTATCATACAAATCCCTATAAAGAAAATTGGCTCCATCACAGCCAGACTCAGTCAGCTGCCAATGGTATTGGAGAGTGTAAATTAGTTGGTTTGGATCACAATACTTTAAGGACAATTGGTGAGTTTTCTACAATGTGATATTACTAATGAGAACTCCTGGCTGCCCACCAGAATTCAACTGGGAAGGTGACACCTAGTCAGATAACTTGGAAGAGTGGAAGACACATATAAATACAAATGTAAAACAGTATATATTATGGTAATAGCAAGACAACTTCCAGAGGTTAGAAGGTTGTCCATATGAATCTTAGAAGGAACAACATAATTGCAAGAGATTTGGTTTAGTCCTAAGGAAAAGCGCTTTCTGTGAAAAAAAAAAAAAAAAAAAAAGAGCAAAATAACTCTTATTAAAATGGTACCAGCTATACAACTGCTGGGTGAAAACAAGGTCAAGACTGAAATAATCAGACAAATGCCTAGAGAGGAAATAGCTCAAATCTACTTTAACTGAAATCAGACCAGTTTCTTTGGGTCATTCAGTATTCCAGCCTAACTTCTCAGGAAAAGAAAACAAACAAACAAAAGAAAGAGTGAGAAAGAAACAAAGGGTCAAAGTGAAGATTCTTACAGGCAGATTGACAGCAATGACCTAAAGACACTGCAGAAGATGATTAAAATATTCTTCTGCTATCAGAGACTAAGAAACCCATCTTTTCCAGATTTACTGCAGAATTACTATTGCTCATCATCAGCTGCTGCTTGTATGTATGTGAAATCTCTCATATTCCACTGTCTTCCCTGTTTCCTGCCTGTGACATTCTGGATGTATAGTGCTTGTCTCGAACAATCCGAGAGATAAGTGATGTACTCAGGCACTCAGGATATCTGTTGTCTGTCTTGAGACATCTAAGAGTTAAACAAGATTTGTTGATGGGCTAAAGAGATGTCTCAGCAACCCACCCAACAGTTTTTCTTCCCCCCCTGCTATGTGTACCTGAGAACTGGGGAGTTTAGTGTGGGACATGCTGAGATTGGAGACAAAGGAGTTCTACAGCTGGCGCTGGGAACAGAATATGCAGTAATAACCAGGCCTTGATATCTCATGAAAACCACCAATTTAGCAGGAAAAGATAAAGTGCCAGTCTCGAGCCGCCTCCTAGAACTCCACTGCAATAAACTAATCCTGTGGTGCCAGTTGTCTCAACCTCCTCTTTTGCAATGGCTGATCTTAGTAATTAGCCAAACAAAGACTATCTGCAGGACATAGCCCTGGCACCATTTCCAGCCTCCCCCCCATCTCGGAGGAGCACAGAGAAGATAGAAGGATTTTCTCACTTATACAGGGAGAAACGTGGGGGTGCAGTGGGCAAGAACTGTATAAAAATCTGGGACACTTTGGATGCAGGGAAGCACTTCCCCACCAGGAACCACTTCCCCACTAACAACATCAATGGACTGTGGTGGTAACTGTTCTCTCTTTCTGTTTTCTTCTTTCCTTCCTGTCTCTGTTTTCCTCCCTGTCCTATCTGCTCTAGGGACTTTGTTGTGTTACTCTAATAAAAGTTTGTTCTGTGTGTCACATCTGACCTCGTTTGTGTCTTCATTTCACCATTTGGGATCACCTTTAAGCCTTTTCACAGATCCTGCAGGACAACAAAGGGAGCAGCTGCCGTGTGTGTCATCTCAGGGAAAGGAAGGCAGAGTCCAGCCACACCAGCCTCCCACTGCAGTGAGGAGTGTTGGAAAGCAAGGGGGTTCTGCCCCATCTCTCATGAGACTGCACAGCAGCCCCAGTGTTTCCTTGTGCACCCGATATTGTGTGATCTTTGCTTTGTCCTGGCAAAATCATAAAAAATTGCCACGTAGCCAAATACCGGATCGTGACACTGCCCTATCATGAACAGGACAGTTTTATGCTATATGCCGTGGAATGCTTCTTACAATCTCTTTCTTTTGAGTTTAATATTCTTCCTTTGCTTTGCCAGACAGATCCAATATGAGTAAAATACATGCTAAGGAAGTGGGAACAATGAAAATGCTTGGCACATGTCTCTGCTGTTGGTAGCAAAGTTGGTAAGCTTACACTCAAACAAGAGGCTGGAAGAACATCTTAATGGCTTGCATTTGTATTTAAGATATACTTGGCACATAGTAGGGAACACTGTGCATGGAGATGAAGTTTTACTGGGTACAGTGTCCTGACTGAGTAGAATGTTCTCCAAGGAAGAGATATTGTACATGCAATCATCCTTACTTTGTCTACAGACAAATATTCTTTAAGATTTTCATTGATCTGGAGTGTTTGGATAGTTCTTATAGGCAGAAGGAGCTTTATTTTTCCTTTATAAGCCTTCATTTTCCTAGGTTACCAAATCCAGAAGTACACATTCTCCATCTGACAAAAGTGGTGTTGGAATTAACTAAACATTCATAAAGCACACTGAGCAAGAATATAAATGTAAAAATTTCTTTATATGACTTTGGTTAACCTGTATTCGTTCCTTGCTAGACTTTTCAGAAGCAATTAAAAAAGAAAACAGAAGTAAAACTAAAGTGAGCCATTTGCAAAAAACCCTCTAAGTTTTGATATTAACCATCACTTTTTCTTCTGTCTACATTCTGCAAGATAAATACTATAAAAAACAATGTATGCAAATAGTAGAGAATTATTACTCTGTCCATATAGTGAAATACATTAGGCATGTATTGTATTAGTATATATAACCTGCTATAATGTGAGAAAATTTTCGTACAATTTTCATAGAAACTTTATGCACAGTTCATTTTTAACTGTAGGGAATCCCTCTCAGAACCATTAAATGATCAGCTCAGGAATTAAATTAGCCCCTGGCCATCATGAGCAAATAACCTACATGGGAAATTGTGTTATCTAACTGGCCAGTTGATGCTTCACTTTTTTCCAGCTTTAAGAAAGAAATTAAATGGTATGGCAGTGTATTACTCTCATTTCCAATCCTCTGGAGCAGATAAACATTATCATGAAACCGGCCAAGGATGAAATTTAAATAAGTAGTGATTGGAGAGCATGACAGGAAGAGTTTTCAACTTATAAAAACTGACAAATTATTTTAATTAACTGCAAATTTTGGTGTACAAAGATATGGGGGGATTATTTATTTTAATGTGTAATGCATTCTCAATATTTCTGTAAACAGATTAAGGTATAGAAACCCTGCTGTACAATTATTCAAGAAATAAGTAAGAAAAGAAGCTAAAGCCATCTACCTATATTTCTACTTTTAAGCCACTGTCACTTTACAGTTTCAATGGGGATTACAGATTCATTCAATTTCATCCAAGTTCTTTAACAACCCAAGCCACTTCTCCAGTGCACCTTTAAACAGCTGTACAGCATAACTATGACGGTCATTTAAACACCCTAGACACTCATGGGTATGAGATTATAAGTCTCATATCACAATCAAACTCTTACAGTGCTAATTTGCTTTTGAAAAGTCTGGATTGTGAAAACATAATCTGTCCTGTAAATACAGTACTGAAGGAACGAAACAGGCTGTATGCAGCAGAACAAAATAGAAGTTGAATCTTCATTTGTGGCTTCTTGGATCACAAAACTTTTTCTCCTGAGGTTCTTTGACCTCTCTACAACTAGAAACAATGCCACTGATACAAGTGGGTACGGCAACGAATGCAGTCAAATCCACCTACTTAACTTTGGTTATTTTAAGTTTCTTTACAATCATGGTGTTCTTATTATAATGACATTTTGTGGCTTAAGGTGTCAAAATAAGTTACTCTGGAGTTCAAGACATTTGTAGTGAAGGCAGGATGGGGCAGTAACTGAAGCATATGACTGAACAAACACCATCTTGAAACTTCTGCTTTTGTGTAGATGGTCAATTAATTTGCACACACATTATGTCCCTTTCTCCATTAGTGTAACTTAAGTGCCTCACATGGACAGAATAGTATCAGCTAATTGTTGGCTGCTCAGTTCTCTGCAGTGAGGTTCTTGCTGCAACTCCAGACTCTACTGTCCATGTGTTTTATATATTCAGAACTGATTTCGTGTTGGCCAGGAAGGCTTAATGAATGCAAAGAAAAAACTGTTTCCAGACTGTGGCACAGAATGTTAAGGAAAACTGATCTTAATGCATCCTATTGAGGCAAATGATGTAAAAGCCAGTGATGTTTAAGAGTAGAAGTATCTTTTTTTTTTTTTTTTTTTTTTCCCTTCTAGGTACTGCCAGCTGCATTTAGAACACACACTTTCAATAGAGAGCACAGGTTATTAATTATGACTTTCTTTTTCCAAAACCACAAATTTTAGGTCTGACTTGAGAAGCAACAATAACATTAATAGCACAGCTCTATAAGAATGGGAGGATATTATTGGAATTACAATGTAATGGAGTTCTGCATTTAAAATACATACGCACTGGCAGTTTTCAGTGTGAGAAGCCACAGTAACGATTGTCTTTGTTTCATCCTTGACATTTCATGTTAGAGGTTTTCTCTGCCTTGAATTCCTCCCCCTCATGAATTTTGTACTTCCATAATGATTTTAGAGGTGAAGATTCATTCACATTTCGAAGCTCAGTTTAAGAAGTTAGCCTTTTCTGATTTAGATGCTAAAAGACTTAGGACAAATTCACCCTGAAGGCACAAAGCAGAGGCACCTGAAAAAAGTTCACAAATATTTGGTCTTGTCTGGATAAGCCTCTGGGCTTGACTTTCAGTCCAACTGTCAGGTTAGCTTTGGTGAAGAAGGTGAGTGCACGTCAAAACCAGAGGTAGTACTGGGTGATGTAGCTCAGTGGCTTCAAAAAGACCTTCCCTTGGGCTAAAAGGCTACCTGTAGGGCATGGAAATGTATTATGTTTTTCTTCTCCAGGTCTGCCACCCAGGGTTAAGAAAATAAGCAACAGTGATGTGAATATGAACTGAAGGACTAGCTGCCTTTTTATCTTTGAATTTAGCCAGTTCCAGCAGCTCCACATAATACTGTACATCAGACAGGGTTAGTGGTCCTTGGATGAGGCAAAGGGACAAACTGGGGACTGTTCCGTTATGAACACCATCTTAGAAACAAATATTTCACTTCTGGACTGCTGAGGGAATGGTAAGCCCTTGCATGTACACTGCAGAGCAGGCCAGCACTTTGGTGCAGAGTACTTGGTGATTTGCCTAAATGAAGAGAAAGTGTAGCCTGAAGCAGGAAAGATTTCCACACTTCAGTGTGAGTGAAGATTAGCACGGACTACTGCCTATTGAATTGTTTCTTTACTTCTTGCCATGGTTCCTTCCATGTGCTCAAAGAGAACAGAGAACTAGGGTGGCTCACAGTGTGTAAAGCCATGAGGTGTGTTATTTGTAGTCACCTCAATTAATACTGCTCTGATGCTCATATATAACCCTTTGCTACTTCATAGAATCATAGAATGAGGATCATCAAGTCCAATCCCTGCTCCTTGCAGGACTACCTAAAGCTAAACCACGTGACTAAGAGCATTGCCCAGAGGTTCCTTGAGCTCTGATGGGTTTGATGCCATTGCCACTTCCCTGGGGAGCCTCTTTCAGGGACTGACCACCCTCCCAGTGATGAAATTTAACAATACTCTTGTTCTCTCTCTTGATATTTTCAAGAGAACAGACAGTTGATATTTAACACTATATGTGAACGTTTCACATTCATATATAGAGGGCTCAATACATTTAAAAAACCTACCAACATTCCTGAAAAACTCTATTTAATTATTGACATAGATTTTCTGTTTTAAAGATTAATTATGCATTACCTGCAACTATTGTAGGTTGACCCTGGTACGCAGCTAAGCACCAAACAGCCATTTTCTCACTCACCCCATTCTGTCCACCCCCAGCAGGGTGTGGGGAGAGGACAGGAAGAGAAAAAGCAAGAAAACTTACAGGTTGAGATTAAATTATTTAATAAGCTAAGGAGACATAGAAGAACAGAGAAAGAGGAAAGAACAGAAGAAGTGATGCAAAGGCAGTCACTCACCACCTCTCATGGGCAGGCCAAGGCAGAACCAGGCACCAGCTCAGGAATTTCGAGTTGTTGCTCTGATGCATTTAACTTAAACCTGGAATAAGATGAAAACTAAACAAAATGTTGTTAGAGACCTTTGGGTGTGAAAACATAAAAATCTTTTGCTTTTTAGTACTACCAGTACTTATCAAAGATACCTGAATAGAGAGCACAGGTTTGAAAAATAATTTTTAAAAAATTAACAGAAGTTTAGATCTCTCTTTAAAAGCAGCAGTGACATTTTACAGATGCATATTGCAAACCTTACTTTGAACAGACCTTCCTCATTCATACTGCTGTTTACAGTAAATTATTTTACTTGGCTTACCATGGGCAAACATACTGTCAGCCAGGGTTTGATTCCAAATGTCTGTTGGATCCATGTGAGTTTCTGTAAATTTTTTTTTTGGACATCTGATGAGTACTATAGAGGAGGATGCAGTAGAGTTACTCAGAGCAAACATCACCTGGGATCTCTTATTTACAAGGTTGAAGTTGTTACTATTCTAGGGTACCTGAAAAGGTCAGAAGACGGCAGTACATTCAGCCATCTGTTTAGTCCTGAGACAGTAATTCTTTCACATCTACCAGCTATGTATGAGCCACAAATGAGAATATTAAGATTGGTTTTTAAACCTTAATGTTTTATGTTTCAAGCCCCTTCACAAGTATGAATTCTTAGCTCGAAGAATAGAGAACAAAGAGGGATGTACTTGGGACAAAACATGGAATTTCATGAAAAGACATGAGATTAGTGGGTTACTGAAGTGCTCAGCTATGTCTTCTCTTTGGGAAAAGGTTGGCAGCTGCACAGCAACATACCCATTATTGCAGCGTCCCATTCTTACAAATTCTTTGCTTTCTACCTTGTGCTTGTAATCCATTCATGAATGACTGAGCTATTTCCACTTAAAATCCTTCCTGTCTTCTTTATTGGCAACCAGGAATTCAGGCTGCAGAAATCTACTTCGGTCTGAGAGAGCTGCATTCAGTCAATTTATGGCCTAATTTTGTGCCAAAGTGGGAGTTGTAAAGCGTTTTGAAAATCCACTGAGAATAATAGTTAGTGCTTGCACATCCTGTGCATTGTAGACCACTAGGTAAAGTGCATTGTTTATTCTTCTAGAACATAACAATGTGTCATGAAAATAATACTGTAAATCTGGGTATTATGAAAATAAAAAATTGAACTCAATTTTGTCTAAAGCAACTGGAAGTTATTAAAGCATGCATCTAGTATACTCTGTGTGTGTGTAATAACAGTTTATGGCAAAAACCATGGTTTAAGTACCCAAGATCTCTGCCCTGGTTTGACTGCGGCTTGGTGTCAATAATTGTTCTTGTTTGGAACACCATGTAAATGCTTTTATGTGGGTTTCAATGCTATCCACAGACAAAAGTATTCTTAGGCAAATTCAGTAAAATGTACCCTTTAACACTTGAAGAATCTTTGCAATCCTAAAGCACGTTCTGTTTAAATAAGTTCATGAATGTGAAGGAAATATTGGTGAAACAGTGGTTTAAAGCCTCATAATTTTTTTAAAAGCAGATCTTGCAAACTTATTCAGTGGCATAAGTGGCAGGAGATCAGTAAGCATTTAAAACTCCAGAAACAGCATGAGAAGTGCTGGGACCTAAACTGAATTCTATTGTCTGGGAAAGTTAAAAGTGTAAGCTTAGAATGATTTCTGTGTTTCACTTTGCGCAAAATTTACTTTCTGCAGTGTGATGTGAAACCATGCAGTAAACCTGCAGTCTCTTAGCTGTTGTTGAAAGTTCCAGTTTATGTCAACTTTGATGGGTACACTTAAAATGTTTTGATAATATGACATTCCCCAATGTCCAAATACAGCTGAAGCACAGTGCACCAGCTGTTGCTTTGACTAGTGATCAAGAATCTCCCAGATAAAGGCAATCTCATGTAAATCTGCCATGAAAATGAAAATTCTCTCATGTGAAGCTCTATTTTTCCAATTATACTGTAATATAGAGGAAAGTCTGGAAAGCAAACCTGAAGATATACATGAGTAAGAGATGTTCTGAAACTGATAGAAAGTCTGCTGATATGTGGGAGAAAATTATTGTCTTTCACCTTCCTACAAATTGCTGTTCCTTCCCTTGACTCCTTGGTTGCATAGTGTTTACGTCGGCAGATGTTCCCAGAATTCCCCTCTCTGCATGGGACCTCTTTACAACCCCAGCAGGCAGCTAGATTTTGCAGTGCAACTCAAACATTGAGGCTTAAATTGCAAGCAATCTGTTACACTCTAGCTAAGGAAATAAAAGTTCTGCAACTGTCAAGGAGAGATGTATTAGTTTGGCCATGCCTAAAATGCTTTGGGAGGTTTTCTGAAAATAAACATGCCGGTGTCGCTCTGAGCCCTGTTGTATGGAGAGATTTGAAAATATATGTGTTGGGTTGGGGTTTTTTTTGCAAATTTAATGCAGCAAACAGGTAGAAGCAATTCAAAAAGATTTTTATTTTTTTCCTAAGGGGCCAGGGAGTTCATTAGAAATAATTGCACATATAGTCTGCTGGAGTTAACAAATGCTCAGGAAGCTATTATAGTGTGTAACAGCAGCCCATAGTAATTTAGGGGTACTGAGCAGCCCTAGGATTAACCACATGAATTGATCCTGAATTTAGAAATTTCTCTCTGCTTTCTATGCTACTCCTCACTAAATTACATTTAAACTGAACTGTTTGGCTCTGCACACATTTTTTGTATTGTTAGATGAGCCAAAAGAGAGCATCAGTTTGAATCAGCCTCTTCACTCCTGCCCTCTGAGCAATAAATCTACTTCCTTTCTGGTTAAGTGGACGAAATATGCATTTTAGACTTATATTCTGTCTTGTCATCAGTAAGAAGAATAGAAACATGTTAAACCATTGTTTTGATCTCAAGCTTATCTGAAATGTCTGGCTTAGCTCACTTCCATATCCCAAGGACCATACTAAAGGTCATAGCTAGGGATCATTCAGGACAACACAAGTTAAAGGTTATGACAATAGAAGTAAGATACCATTGACACAGGCAGGGTATCAGCTGTTTCTGTAACTGGAAGGCAGAGAACGGCAATTCTCCTTTCAGTCCTTAGCACTCTTGTAAATGTCTAGTAAGCATCCTTTGCCTATTAACTCACCAACAATAAATATACCAATTGAAAATCAGGCAATCCTAACCATTGAAAGATAGTGTAATACGAAATTCATATTCCTCAGGCATAATAAAAATCTCCTTAGTAAGCTTATTGCTGCTGATTCTTCTGCTCTCAATGTCCACCTCCTCCCCCATAGCAGGATTTTGATTTATAGCATCCTGGTATTTATTGTTTCTTGGCAGATTCTGTATGCAACAAGAAACATTTCAGCAGAGTGACAGTCCTTCTCTCAGTGAGGTATAATTCCTTTATTTTTCCCTTCCCCTTGCCTTTCCCATTCCTCTTCTGCATTGCTTGGTCAAAAAGGATGTTGCTCTTTTTGATTGCTTCTGTACTTTTCTTAGCAGTTTTCTCCACAGCAGTGCTTAGATTCTGTTTCTCTTACTGAAATATTCTCTGGGCATCTTTCACATACCTAATGTGAAAGACCAGGCGGCAGCGTGGAGCAGAGAGCAACAGCAGCACCGGCAGCGATGAGAGCTGTTAATTTCCATTACTGAGGGAGCTTGGGACCGGGCCGGGCTTCCCGGTCCTTTCTGGTCTGCTTCCTGGTGAAGCGAGGGCAGAGCTGGGAGACCTGAGACTGAGTGGGAATCCTGTGAGAGACCGGCAGGCTGAGGTGCGGGGCGTGTCTGAGAACCATTGCAAAATTTAAAAGCAGTCTCTTGGCATCTCCCTCAGAGCAGCAGAAGCGTAGCGCAGCAGCAGCATCAGCCAGCCTGACTAAATAGGGACCTTTGGCTAGACCTTAGGAACAAAAGGAGAGTCTATGACCTTTGGAAGAGGGGACAGATCACTCATGAAGTCTATGAAGATGAAGTGAACCTATGCAGGATGAAAATTAGGAGAGGCAAAGCACAGCTAGAGCTTAAACTAGCTACTGCTGTTAGGGATGATAAAAAAATATTTCTATAACTTCTTTAACAGCAAAAAGGAGGATTAGGGAAAATCTCCATCTTTTATTGGATGCAAAAGGAATCTTAGTAACAAAGGATGAGGAAAAGGCTGAGGTGCTCAACACCTATTTTGCCTCAGTCTTTAGCAGTGGAACTAGCTGTTCCATGGATATACAGCCACATGAGCTAGGAGACAGGGAAGGGATGCAGAATGAGGTCAGCACACTTAAGGAGGAAGTGGTCAGAGACCTACTACACCACTTAGATGCACACAAGTCTGTGGGACCGGACGGGCTACATCCAAGGGTACTGAAAGAGTTTGCAGATGTGATCACCAGGACACTTTCCATTATTTACCTGAAGTCCTGGCTAACTGGGGAGGTCCTGATCGCCTGGAAGGTAGCAAATGTAATACCCATCTATAAGAAAAGCAGAAAGGAGGATCCAGGAAACTATAGACCTGTCAATCTGACTTTGGTACCAGGGAAGGTCATGGAGCAGATCATCTTGAGTGTCATTAGAAGACATCTAGAAGATAACCAGGGGACCAGGCCCAGTCAGCATGGGTTTATGAAAGGCAGGTCCTGCCTGACAGTCCTTAGCACTCTTGTAAATGTCTAGTAAGCATCCTTTGCCTATTAACTCACCAACAATAAATATACCAATTGAAAATCAGGCAATCCTAACCATTGAAAGATAGTGTAATACGAAATTCATATTCCTCAGGCATAATAAAAATCTCCTTAGTAAGCTTATTGCTGCTGATTCTTCTGCTCTCAATGTCCACCTCCTCCCCCATAGCAGGATTTTGATTTATAGCATCCTGGTATTTATTGTTTCTTGGCAGATTCTGTATGCAACAAGAAACATTTCAGCAGAGTGACAGTCCTTCTCTCAGTGAGGTATAATTCCTTTATTTTTCCCTTCCCCTTGCCTTTCCCATTCCTCTTCTGCATTGCTTGGTCAAAAAGGATGTTGCTCTTTTTGATTGCTTCTGTACTTTTCTTAGCAGTTTTCTCCACAGCAGTGCTTAGATTCTGTTTCTCTTACTGAAATATTCTCTGGGCATCTTTCACATACCTAATGTGAAAGACCAGGCGGCAGCGTGGAGCAGAGAGCAACAGCAGCACCGGCAGCGATGAGAGCTGTTAATTTCCATTACTGAGGGAGCTTGGGACCGGGCCGGGCTTCCCGGTCCTTTCTGGTCTGCTTCCTGGTGAAGCGAGGGCAGAGCTGGGAGACCTGAGACTGAGTGGGAATCCTGTGAGAGACCGGCAGGCTGAGGTGCGGGGCGTGTCTGAGAACCATTGCAAAATTTAAAAGCAGTCTCTTGGCATCTCCCTCAGAGCAGCAGAAGCGTAGCGCAGCAGCAGCATCAGCCAGCCTGACTAAATAGGGACCTTTGGCTAGACCTTAGGAACAAAAGGAGAGTCTATGACCTTTGGAAGAGGGGACAGATCACTCATGAAGTCTATGAAGATGAAGTGAACCTATGCAGGATGAAAATTAGGAGAGGCAAAGCACAGCTAGAGCTTAAACTAGCTACTGCTGTTAGGGATGATAAAAAAATATTTCTATAACTTCTTTAACAGCAAAAAGGAGGATTAGGGAAAATCTCCATCTTTTATTGGATGCAAAAGGAATCTTAGTAACAAAGGATGAGGAAAAGGCTGAGGTGCTCAACACCTATTTTGCCTCAGTCTTTAGCAGTGGAACTACCTGTTCCATGGATACTCACCCACATGAGCTAGGAGACAGGGAGGGGATGCAGAATGAGGTGCACACTTAAGGAGGAAGTGGTCAGAGACCTACTACACCACTTAGATGCACACAAGTCTGTGGGACCGGACGGGCTACATCCAAGGGTACTGAAAGAGTTTGCAGATGTGATCACCAGGACACTTTCCATTATTTACCTGAAGTCCTGGCTAACTGGGGAGGTCCTGATCGCCTGGAAGGTAGCAAATGTAATACCCATCTATAAGAAAAGCAGAAAGGAGGATCCAGGAAACTATAGACCTGTCAATCTGACTTTGGTACCAGGGAAGGTCATGGAGCAGATCACCTTGAGTGTTTTTAGAAGACATATAGAGGGCAACCAGGGAATCAGGCCCAGTCAGCACTGGTTTATGAAAGGCAGGTCCTGCCTGACAAACCTGATTTCCTTTTATAACCTGATGACCCGATTATTGGACGAGGGAAAGGCTATGGATATTGTCTACCTGGACCTCCAAAAAGCATTTGACACAGTTCCCCATAGCACTCTCATAAAAATACTGGCTGCTCATGGCCTGGAAGAGCACACGATCTGTTGGATCCAGCACTGGATGGACAGTCGGGCCCAACGAGTGGTGGTCAATGGAGTCAAATCCAGCTGGGACTTGTCACAAGTGGTGTTCCTCAGGGCTCAGTGTTGGGACCATTTCTGTTTAACATCTTTACTGATGATCTTGATAAGGACATAGAGTGTATTATGAGTAGGTTTACAGATGACACCAAGCTAGGCAGGAGTGTTGATCTGCATGAGGATAGGAAGGCTCTACAGAGAGACTTGGATGGATTGGATCCTTGGGTTAATGTTAATGGTCTGGGCTTCCACAAGGCCAAGTGCCAGGTCCTGCACTTTGGCCACAACAACCCCAGGCAACTCTACAGGCTTGGGGAAGTGTGGCTGGAAAGTGTCTGGCAGAAGAGGACCTGGGGGTTTCAATTGATAAGCGGCTGAATATGAGCCAGCAGTGTGCCCAGGTGGCCAAGAAAGCCACTGGCATCCTGGCTTGTATTAGACATAGTGTGACCAGCAGAAGTAGAGAGGTGATTGTTCCCCTGTACCCAGCACTGGTGAGGCCACACCTGGAGTGTTGTGTCCAGTTTTGGGCACCTCAATTCAAGAGAGTTATTGAGGTGCTGGAGTGAGTACAGAGGGCAACGAAGCTGGTGAGGGGCCTAGAGAATAAATCTTATGAAGAACACTTGAAGGAGCTGGGAATGTTTAGTCTGAGGAAGAGGAGGCTGAGGGAAGACCTCATCAGTCTCTACAACTACCTGAAAGGACATTGTAGAGAGGTTGGTGCTGGTCTCTTCTCACAGGTCATTAGTGACAGAACAAGAGGGAATGGCTTCAAGCTGCAACAGGGGAGGTTTAGACTGGACATTAGGAAAAGGTTCTTCACAGAGAGAGTGGTCAGACACTGGAATAGGCTGCCCAGGGAGGTGGTTGAGTCACCACCTCTGGTTGTGTTTAAGGGTTGTTTGGATGTGGTGTTGCTGGATGTGGCTTAGGTGAGAACTTTGTAGAGTAGGGATCATGGTTGGACTAGGTGATCCCAAAGGTCTTTTCCAACCTGAATATTTCTATGATTCTATGTCTATTTTCAGTGATTTGTAAATTTTGCAACAGGTTATAGTTGAGCATACTCTGTCACAAACCCAATATATTTAGTAAATCCTGTTGCTAGTTACTAGGATTAATACAGCAAAATTACATCACAGTTTATGTTCCACTATCCAGTTACGTTCTTACTCTACAGCAAAACCTCCCTTCCTCTGAAAAGAAAGGTTATTACTCTGGTGAACCATTATTTTAGTCCCCTGTTTAGTTCAAGGAAAGGAAAAAAGTTCTTCAGGAATATGTTACTTCAGAAAAATCTCAACCTTACGTTTTCTTTAAAAAGAAAAACAAACATGCCTTAACTTTTCTTTTCTCACTCACCCTTTTCCTTTCTTTAGAGTTCTTTAGAGGAAATTTTCCTTTATTTTATTCAGAAAAGGCTTTCCTTTATAGTTTTAGAGCTGATATTAGCAAATGTGGCACACTTTCTAGCATATTTCTTGTAATTCCCACTCACTCAAAGGAAAATTAGGATCAAGACATTTCTTCACATAGTACTTTATCTGGAAAGAAAGTAATGTTCTCCTCTACCTTTTTAATGACTGTATTTTAGAGGTAAATTAATAATTTAAGCAGTAATGAAAGCAGATATTTTCTAGAATGTTCTCTTATTCTAAAGCTACACCTATGTTTTCCAAAAACCTATTAATTGCTTTGAACATCATTGAAATTCCTTTTGTCATGTGTCCCTTTGAAGTAACTTCTTTAGGGATCTTAATTGCATTTTATGGCATTTTGTGTGGTAATTAAACAGAGATCTCATACTTAATGTGAAACTTTATCTGGAATGACACACACTTAACGGGTGAAATCTGAGAATAGCTGTGGCAGCTAGGCAAAAACAATATTCCCCTTACCCTAATAATTGTGTTACTTGTTCCCTGCAGTCCCCTGTTGTTCCCTTGGTCGTAAATTGTATCATACACAGACCAAAACATCCTGGAAAAAAAAAAAATGGAGTGTCCTTCTAGCACCTCCTATTCACAGTCCTTGTGGCTATCTCGAATTCTTCAATCATTATCACTGAAACTGTGGCTTTCCCATGAGTACTGGCTGCTCCACATAGCAGCTGAAATAGAAACCCAACCTTTGAAAAAAGAGATAAAGAAAAAGCCAGTCTGAGTCACATCCATTTAGTTGTGAATTCTGAACTTTTTTTCATTTGTGTGAATATTCAACTATGTTCTACTGGAGATATGGCAGAATCACAGAATTTTTTGAGTTGGAAAGGACCTTAAAGATCATTAAGTTTCAACTCCCCTGCATGGGCAGGGACACCTTCCACTAGAACAGGCTGCTCAGAGCCCCATCCAACATGCCCTTGAACACCTGCAGAGATGGAGCCTGTGAAGGACCAGGTATTTCCTTACACGAACATGAAATGTCCTTTGAGTCAGCCGACAAAACTGACTTAAACCGGCGTCTCCACACGGCGCTGAACCCCCTCGGTGTGTATGGGGGGGGGAGCAGCTGCTGCAGGGGAGGAGCTGTGGCCGGAAGCAGGGGCAGGACTAGGTCCCGTCTGATTGGCTGAAAAGCCCGGAAATGCAAAACTGGTGCCGAAGAACCCCTGAGAGAGGCAGCGCGACACGCCCCTCTCTCTCTCGCTCTCTCTCGCTCTCTCCTCGTGTGTTCGAGGCGGTCGTCTACACCCGCAGCCTGCCGCCGCCATTGTTCCTGCCGCGTGCTGCCGCCCGTCCCCGCTGCTGGGAGCTGCCTGCCAGGCGGCTCT
>NW_009953725.1:1081427-1100398 GCF_000747805.2 Chaetura pelagica
GCTGCCAAAGCCCCGGTCCCAAAGTCCCGGAGCCGCTTCTCTCTGGGGGGGGGCGGGGGGGGCGACCTGCGTTTGGAGCCTCTTTGCTACCCAGCTCATCCTACCTGCACTGCCGTGGTGAGACAATTCCGGCTACCCCAGCTTATAGGGGAAAATATAATCCAGCCATTTGGGCAAATCCCTCCCCTCTGCTTCCCTCACGTGAATAAGATGTGTAACTAAGGTGTACCCATATATGTTTAATGTGTTGTAATCACTCCTTTTGAACCTCCTGCCCCAAATTGCTTTGTTTTCCCCACAATAAACCTTGCTGTTGTTAGAAATTTAGTAAGCACTGAGCGAGTTATTCACTCAAAAAAGTCGGGACATAAGTTCCTGTATCCTCTGTGTGAGGCGATACCCACGTGTGGATCTCTCAGCAAATCCTGATAAGTTAATACACTCCAATAAGGAGATATAATAGGTCACGGATCGTGACAGAGCCCCACAACATCTCTGGGCAGCCTGTTTCAGTGTCTCACCACCCTTACATTGAAGAATTTGAATATGAATTTGCAAGCTGGTTTATCACATTAAGGTTGTGTTTTGTGATTTTTTTGTCGGCAAGTAATTGGACATTGTCAGTAGTACTTAGGGTTACTTGGCACAAATGATGCTCCAAATCATCACTTGTAATCTGACACATCTCAGAGAATTTTCTAAGTGTGTGTTTGGAGACAGCGGACTAGGTTAGCTTGACCCACTGAACTATGTTATCATCTCTAAAAGCTGCTTGAAGGTTTAGCTACTGTTGTAGGCTAGTGTTATCCTTTAGATGTGATAGTACATGGGTGTCTCAGTATGTAACTTGTTGTTGCCCAGCAGAATACATTGTCAGGGAACAGAAGTCTTGAACTATCAACTATGATAAATAGTCACTAACAAAGTATTTCTTCCATTCTCTGTAGATCTAATGCCCTATTGGTTATATCCTTATCTAACACAGCCTTTTTAAAATGTTTTACTTAAATTTAGAATCAGTTCCTGGCATGGTAAGTCCCTTGTTCATTTCTAGATATAGTTAGATATCTACTTGTGTTTGATGAGATGACAGATATGATACCTGTTCAAAAGTGATAGACGGAACTATTGTACTATCAGCCACTACTGATAGAAAGAGTGCTACAGCAGGCAGTTTCTCATGGATAGCTATAAACAGGCAGGCCAAGTTAGTGCTTTTTAAGAGTGCTGTGCTACTTACAGGCATGTCATGTTTTCACGTTACATGACAGCCTTTCAATGTTTCTGGTTCCTATATTGACAATTCAGCTGCGGTACTACTCTGCTAAGAATTTGCCAGATATTCAAGCTTGATTTTTAACTTTTTATGCAGAGTTTTGTTATTTGTTTGCCTTAAGACCATAATCAAAACAACAACAACCAAAGTCCATAAATTTACAACTGTCTAGGAAAAATTCTGGTTTCAAGTCTATATACCTGCAACTCTTGTTACATGCCACTGCAGTAGGACCAATGTGATGTATTTGAATTAGACCCCGTGATGTTGGAGGTGAATGCTGATACATTCATTGATGCATTTTCTTTTGTTAGACTTGTTTTCAAATGTTTCATGCATCAGCTGGTGTTAGCTATCACACTGCTTATGAAGTGTTAAGTTATTTTTTGGAAGTTATTGTACACTTTGCCATAACTCACGCCAAAGATAAGAATGAAGGCTATTAAAAATAAAAGCAGTGGAGAGTGAAATGTGACTTAGTTAATTATGTTTAGTTAGAGGCCTAACGAAATTTCCTAATGTCAGAAAATGGAGAAAGCAGTGATGCAGTGTGAGAGAATGAACAGTAAGCCATAAACAACCAGAGAAAACAAACATGGCATTACAGCAAAGGGAATGCTTGATGTGCTGTGTAATGGCTGGCAGGATGCTTGAAGTGATGATTGAAGGAACCATCTCCAGTTGCTTTCTTTCTTCTGTGTTCTGGGAAATGTGATGTTTTGGTCTTTTCCAGTAACTGCAATTGCTCCTCTGTGGCAAGGCAGATTAATAATTTTCACTTTCCCCTACAAACTACTCATGGAATCCCACACACTGACCAGCTATGCAGGTCACAAGGCTGTCCTGGTTTGAGCCAGGATGAAGCCAATTTTTCTTTTTACTGATTTTTTTTTCTTTCAGTAAGCTTTCTTGTAACTAGCAACAGCGTGTTCTGCTAGGCTGATAAGACAGTGGAATGTTTTTCTAACTACTGAGGCTTCAAGGCTGCACCTGCACTCTGCCAGCTCAGACACTATGGGGAGATCTGTGACCCCCCTGTAGGAGGCTGAGTTAGACAGACAGCAAAATTGGCCAAAGATATTCCATTCCATATATCTACGTAAGCTCAGAGGAAGGTCAGAGATCACAGAAGACAACTTCCTTCCTTCTTCTTCTCCCCTTCTCTTCTGTCCATGGCCAGCGTCCAGGGAGGACTCTGTTCATCCATCACTGTCGATCCTCAGGCTTGATGTCTCGTGACCCCCATAACTCTCTGCTCTTTTCCAGCAGCAGCTTCGGGATTCCTTGGGACTCTCCCCAGTTCAGGGAAGTGCTGTGAGAGTTGCTAGGGTGGGGGGAGGCGAGAGGCTTTTGCCCATACTTGAATACATCTGTATATAATTGTATATATTTTCTTGTATCATTTATTAGTGTTTTAGTTAAAGCTGTGTAGTTTAGTTTTCAATCCAGCCAAGTCTCTCTCTTTTTCTCTCTCTCCTTCCCTACCTGGGTGGGAGGGGGAGGGGATCGAGAGCATTGTTGTCGGACCTGAGTCAAACTGTGACAAAGGCTTAGCATTATTTAACATCTTAAATTGAAATCTTGCTATTCGATGCTAGGAAAGCATTTTGCCCAAATTATGCAATGTGTTCTACAACAGTTATTTGCTGTGCAGAGAAGGAGATTTCATGTTCTCTAGGCTGGTTCTAGTTTTTATTCCAATTTACCTGGTACTTAGAAGACTTTTTCATGGGTCATTCATATTACTCAGCAGATGTAAAAGGTCTTGCAATTAGTTTATTATCTTCTTTCATTGCCTTTTTTATTGTTACAATTTCAATTTCCAAACAGTTCCAACAGAAGGCATACTTAGGAAAAATCTATACCCTATTACATGTATTTTGCAGAGTGGTAGGACACCTATTTGGAAGGAAAAACATCAAGAAGAGGTAAAGAAGCTCTACATGTTGAAGCTTGCAACACTCACTTAGGATGTAACAGGTGCCTGAATATATATTTTTTCTAACCAGTTTGGAAACTTCTCATGGAGAATTACAAAAACAGAAACAGAGATAGTAGGGAAGGCAAGCGTCTCACACATTATAAAGGCCAAAAAAGGTTTTGCTTCACTCTTTGAGTAACAGTTTGACAAAGTTTTTATTTTATTCAAATTATAGCATACCTTCTACTGCAGGTATTAGTGCAATGATCCCTAAATTTGGTGTAGTTTCATTTTCTCTCTTCCTCTGAAGCAGATCTAGGTATATAAATTGTTACTTTTACTCCCCATGAAAATGTGGTATTTTCTCCAGCTTTTATTAGTATGGGGCAACACTGCTGATGTGGGATAATACTTTAAATTAACAGATCCATTTTGCATTAATTTGCCACTAAATAAACCTAGACAAAAACCATCTATACTAGAGATGGACAATTCGGGATCATTAATCAAAGAGTGTTTTTGTTACCGTTTTACTGCCTAACCCTACTATTAACTTGTCACAGCTGGGTTGCTTTTATGTTTTTACACAGTGTGATGGATTAAACTAGTTAGCTGGCTAGATAGATTATATGCATTAATGCTTAACAGCTTTGCTCAAGCTCTGGGCAAAGCACAAGACTTGCCTTAAATAAAACTTTAAAGGATCTGATTTGTTGTGTTTTATTCTGTGTTGATTCTTTTCTCTGGCCATGGCTAAATAATGGAAATGAAGGAACTTTTGAACTGAAACATCTGGTTGTATTTCTCAGGAGGTTCTGAAGTTTAATGGATGGTATCACAGAGCTTACGCTCTTTCGCACTAACCACATTCTTATTTTTAACAAAACTACTTCTAAATTCCTGAAGCATTCTAATTAAATTTGGGGTCAGTTTGCTGCTTTTTATTCTCTCAGGAGGTTGCCAGCCTTTTCACTATTCAGGTCATTAACTGTGCTACCTTGGTTTGCACTGATTAACCATCATCGTACAGATTCACCAATACAGAAGCTTTTTGGGTGAAGTCATGAAAGCCTAAAATTTATGATCCTAGGACCTTTACAGGCCTTATTCATGGAAGATATCACCCAGTAACTAGTCATATGGGCACTTCTAGCTGTTCTTGTTCAAGTCCTGCTATATAGAAAGACATCAATGTGCTGAAGTGAGTCCAAAGAAGTACAACAAAGCTGATGGTGAGACTAGATCAAAAGCCTTGTGAAGAGAATCTGAGGGAACAAGGGTTGTTTAGCCTGGAGAAAAGGAGGCCGAGGGGAGACCTTATTGTTCTCTAAAACTGCCTGAAACATTGTAGCACAGTGCGAGCTCATCTCTTCTCTTTAGTAACAAGCAACAGGACAAGAGGAAAGGGACTCATGTTACACCAGTGGAGGTTTTGATTAGATATTAGAAGAAACTTTCTTCACTGAAAAGATAATAAAAGACTGGAATAGGCTGCCCCGGGCAGTCATTGGATCACCATCCATGGAGCTGTTTAAAAGATGCATAGATGTGGTGCTTAAGAGCATGGTTCAAACACTGGACTTGGTAGAGTTAGATTAATGATTGGTGGAGTTACATTTTGGTTGGACTCTATGATCTCAAAGGTCTTTTCAAACCAGAATGATTCTATAATTCTGTGATTGTGTGATTTAAATGTTCAGTTTGCTCTGATGTTTAGGTACTGATGCTTTCTCTGCTTGGCAATACTTCCAGTACTTTGGTTTGTTTGCAGCAGTCATCCTTTCCACAGTCTCAAGCCTGACATCTAAATGCCTTTCTGAGAGCTGTCCCCACATGCCCTATCTTTCTCTGGCATGGTAGAATAGTAAGGTCTTTCCCACCAGACCTCATGATGCCTAGCACAAAAACTGAAAACAACTTCCCATCAGATATCAACGACTATGTATTTGGGTTAAGCTTAACTGGTTGTAAATGTTGGTAGAAAAAAGTGCTTGCAATGCTGTACATACAGTATTTACTGAATGGCCTTATGGAGGCACCCTGTGGCATTTAGATTTAACAGCCATTTCTAAAGGGTAGGTGGCCAGACCTACTAAGCAGAATCAAGAACAAGTAAAATAAAATACTCAAATTTAATTTCACCTGAACAATGGAAAGATAATATTTACAAAAGTGGCCATGCAGAGCAGGGTGCTAAAGTGCTTAGCCCTCAGTATTTATTTAAGAGGTGTTCTAGTTTTGTTCTAGTCTATACTCTTTTAAGGCAGCTCTACCTGTGTTACAATTTATGTGCAGTTTCATTAGGTTGTTTCACAGCAGTATGTCAACAACCACCCATTTGTGTGACTGGTGCTGGGGCACTCTGTTCCTGGGCTTTCTCAACCTCTGTAAGCCTCTGCTCTCAGGGGACCTGCTGTGTCTCTGACAAGTCATTGCTGTAGATAGCCTTAGCCTGAGGTTACTGAGATTTTACAAAACTTGGCTTAAAAATATCTATGGATGTGCTTATTGATACAGGCATACATAGTATTTTGCAACTCCTTGATGTTAGAAGCAGTCACAACTTCGCTGTTGAAACAAGCTACAGCTTTGTTCCTTGAAGGTTACAACAATCCTGTGCAATTGCTGAACTGTATTTCTTGTACTCTGGAATAAGTAGGTGGAGTACTCTTAGAATAATTGTCTAATGAGTTGTCAGCATCAATCCCAGACTGAACACTTACTTCATAATTGTGATCAAAGAAGGCCAGGAAGGACTCTTGGATGACTGGAAATATTTGAAGTAGAAATGCGAAGAGAAGATCATCCCTTGGGTATGGGGAATGACACCACGTGGGTGAAACAGGTAGTAAAGAAACACATATGGAAAGACTAAAAAGCATCTGTTAAAGTAAGCATCTATTTAACTGCAGTAGAAGAGATTATGTGTATCACAAAAGCGGTGTGTTTTAAAGACAGACAGACACAGTAACTCTGTGCTGAGAGAGTAAGTATGAGAAGAATGTAGTGAAAAATCTGACAGGCAGTGATGGCAGACTCAGAGAAAACAATGGAGCCCAAAATTTTACTCTGTATGTTATAAACAAAGTATGCTGGGGATAGTTAATGGTATTTTAAGGTAGCACTTGCTGACCTGATGTTATGAAAAAGGAAAAAAAAAAAAGGATGACAGTGTGCAAGTGAAAAATTACATTGACAAAAAAGAACATGTTTAACTTCCTGTGAAACTGTTAATACAGCATTTTTAAAAGATGATTCACAAAAGCCAACATGTGAAATACGGAGGGCATACAGAAGAGCTTTGGCTGTGATGGAGCAGACAGAATAAACAATGTCTTGGGTGTCCCGTATCATAAAACATAGTATAGTACAACAGAGATGTGAGTGCCTGGAAGAACAGCCAGATCCAAAGTCATGCATAAATTGCAGGACTAGTGGCATGATGATGAATCTGCTCTGTTGATCTTAATGGATATGCATTAATATAACTGCTATCTCAGTGTGTATTTTACACTCCTTGTGATGTTCTGGCAGGCATTACTGAGGGTCAGTTGGAATTATATTGCAGGATGATGAAGAAATATAAGAATATGATTAAGAACTTTGGGGGGGTTTTTTGTCTCCTGAAACTTACAAAATGTAAAAAATATTTTTAAAGGTATTATGCAAAATGGGGATCTGGAGCTTAGAGAAATAGTATTGTTCCTTTAAAAAAGTAACTGTAGCAAAGTGGGCACATTCTTCCAGTTAAATACTTCTCTAAATCCAAATTTGTGGCACAATAACAGATTAGAAATTAGTAAAGGAATAGAATTCTAATCAGAAGTCTGATATATGTATGTATGTATGTATGTATTCATTCTTGTTTCAAGGATATTCTACATTATTCCTGAGAAATAGAAGTAATTTGGATTTAGGAATAAAATTCTTAACTTTTAATGCATAAAGATGCTATATAGTTTGTGTTTGGCTTTGTTTTGTTTAATTTCTCTCTAGTACTCTTTAAAAAAAAAAAGTGTGTTTTCAGAAATTAGCAGAATAAGAAGACAATTTTTTCTTCAGTCCTTTTCTCATAAGTGAGAACTACATAGAAGGAAAAGGTTAAATCCTGAGCTCGTTTTTGGGCTGTTTAGTGTTTTCAAAGATGTAATGTGATGTGACAGCCACCTTTCATCTTTTGAGAAGTTATTTGGTCTTGTCACTTTGGAGGAAGCTGCGATCTTCACTCAGTTATTGCCTTACCAGAGTAGGGGTTAGGAAATGGATGAGGAAATGCTCTCTATACAGCCACTTTTTTACTGATCCTTTCAGTAGAACTACTGTTGAAAGTGTAAGTGTGAAATTGAGCATTATTAGGCTAGCATTATCATCCCCTGGGAGCAAGGAGGAAACAGAAGAGAAATTCTCAGGTGCAGAACATCTCTGGGAGAGTGTAGCTCTGATGTTATGCCACTACAAGATGCACCTCTACCCTTGATACAAGCAGTTCTGGTTTGCTGTGTATGTATGTAAGCTTCACAATATTCCCCTTTAAAAATTCTCTTATCACTTTTGTAGGCAGATATGTGAATAAAAATGACTGTCTAGTCACAATGCCTGGACAACGAAAACATAAAAGCAGCAAAGTATTAAACAGTTGAGCAGCTATTTTATGTACAAAAAAAAATAAAAAAATCGCCCTTTCTGAAAGGGCCAGACTCAAAAAAGTATTAACATTTAATCAAATAAATGTTTTTTTCAGGGAGCATAAAGAAACACATCACAGTTCCTCCAGCATGAACAGCCTAGCTCCTGAGATCTTCATTGGCTCTTGTGTTTTGTAGGTGGGCTTATGAGCAAATGTTCTTTGCTGAGAGATCACATGGCTGGGTCTATTCCTCTGACTTTTTATTCATTAACTTTTTAAGATTCCTCAGCAAATCCAGTCATTTTCAGCCCTGAAAATAGCAAGCAGAGCAGCACATCCAGTTATGTTATGCTGACAGGATGTCAGGAAAATGAAAACAAATGGTTTGAGCAGTCCTTCAGGGAATAAAGAGTTCAGTTACTAAGCTACCCACCAGAAACTGTGATTTAGTCGTCTGGGATTATTTGATTTCTTTTTCTTCTGTAGATTTTACTGCATATATATCCATTTTATTGCTAGAGAGAGAGATCAGAGAAATTTGAGGTTGCTTTTGGCATGGCCAGAGTTTGTGGATTGCTGTGCTGACAAGTGCTTGGGTAAAGGAAGAAGTAATAACATTAGCTATGTCCTTATTTGCTCACATTTGTGAGCAGGCATGTGTTTTTAGATTGCCATGCAAAAAGACGTGTCACCTTCTTGGTGATATTAGTGAATGTACTGTTTTAAATACAACATGCCTCCTGCACTGCCTTCACCTCTCTGAATTTCTGTTCATATCCTTTACTTAAGAGCTCAAGTCACTTAAAATATTACTTAAAATAGACAGCAGGTGTTGTGAAGAAAGTTAAAATCCAAATTATTTTACTGTGTATATGTAGAAAAGAGAATTCTGCTAGTACAAATACGTAAAATGGAGACTTGTGCTTGTCTTCTCTTAAACAGCCTAAAGGAATCATCTTCATTTTTACTACACATACATAATTTTGATGGGTGAAATGTCTATACTGCTGTTCCCTCACCCACAGTTAAGGAGTCTTGCTTAGATTGCATTGAAGCTTGTTGATGCAGACCACAAAAGTGTTAATGCAGGTATTTAAATCCACTTTACAGAACTTTGTGTGAAGTAAATCGTGAAAGACAGGTATTTAGAACATGATAATTACTCATAGCCACTTCTCTGCTGTACACTCTTAGTTTGTACAGATTAATTTTTGAAATGGAGGTGAAGAGCAACTTTGTGACTTCTTAGTCCAGGCTCTTGCGTAATAAATTAACGAGGCTCCCAGATGAACATTGCCATTAACAGTGATGGGGGTATAGACCTTCAGAAGTGCCAGGGAAATGTTTAAGAGCTACAGATGCTTTCCATCTTACAGCACTAGCCTACTTCTCACTTAGGCAGTTTTGTGTCCAACCTGGAATCAATACATTTGAGAACACCAGCTATAGCCTTTGACTGCTGAATGGAAGCTATACATGTTCTTATCTTTTACAAGTGCTGCAGTGCGCTGTGTGAGGTTGACTTTTACTAGATGCCACGTGCCTACCAAGCTGCTCTTTCACACCCCTTCTTAACCAGATGAGGGAAGAAAATGTGACAAAAGGCTTGTGGGTAGAGATAAAGGTAGAGGAATCATTAAAAAATTACTGTTACTAGCAAAACAGTCTCAACTTGAGGAAATCAATTTATTGCATATAAAAACTCAGAGTAGGATAATGAGAAGTGAAAACAAATCTTAAATCACTTCCCCTAAACTCCTTCCTTGTTCATGGGCTCAGCTTCATTCCCAGATTCTCTACCTCATGCCCCAGAGGGGTGCAGGGGTATGGAATGAGAGTTGTGGTCAGTACTTCATGTGGTATCTCTTCTTCTCCTTCCTACTCATGCGCTTCCTCTGTTCCAGCATGAGGTCCCACCTATGGGAGACAGTCCTCCATTAATTTATCTGATGTGGATCATTCCTACAGGCTGAACTTCTTAATGAACTATGCCAGCACAAGTGCTTTTCTGAAGGAAGGGACTTCTGCAGCTATTCAGGAATAGATTGTTCCAGCATGGGATCCGCATGGTGTCACACTTCCTTCTAGAAAATCTTCTCTTGCTCTTCTCTCCATGGGTCCACAGCTGCAGATTGATATCTGTTCCACCATGGGCCTCCAAAATCTGCAGAGGAACAACCATGGTCTTCAGCTTGGGCTGCAGGGAAATCTCTGCTCTGATGCTTGGAGCACTTCCTCCTTCTTCCTCCTGCTTCTTTACTGACTTGCAAGCCTGAGGAATTGTACTTTTCACATATTCTCACTCCTTTCTTCTGGCTGCCATTGCATAGCAGGTTTTTCCTGCTTCTTAAACATGTTATCACAAAGGTGCTACCTCCTTTGTTGACTTGGCCCAGTTTTGGCCACTAGCGGGTCCATTCTGGAGACAGCTGGACCTGGCTTTGTCTGGTATAGGGAAGCTTCTGGGGTGTTCTCTCAGAAGCTATCTCTGTAGCCCCCCCTAAAACCAAATATGTCCTTTTTTAATTTTCCAGATAAACCTAATACACCCAAAACATTCTACTTGTCCGTCTGTCATATGGGCACTTTGTCAGACCAGTAGAATTTAGACTGCTGAGAAATAATGAAATTAAAGCCAGAGATATACAAAGTTTCCCTCATTTTTTACAAAAGGTTTGCTTACCGGTCACTGTTTCCAAGCAGTCTCATGAAAACTCCTGAAATACATGACAACATCAATTTTGTCTGTTTCAAAAGAAAAACCTTTTTTCCTGTCTTCTCAAGCAAGGACACATGGCAGAATTGTGCTTTTTAAATGGAAGAAGGAAAGTAGAGATTCTTTCCACCAGTTATTATTTGAACAGTCTCAATATTATAACGTAATAATGTCTTAGTATGCTTATGGCATTTTGAACTGTATTTATGGCATTTTAAACTACAGATTAATTTATAGTAGGTGTTCTCAGACCAGAAAATACAGAGAAATGCTAAAAAATAGCATAAATATTGAAAATATAGATAGCATTTTCAGCCAAATCTTTTGCCTTCGCCTAAGAAAATTTCAAGTATTTGAAAACAGGATCTTGAAATAGAAGTGCCATTTAATCTATATTGTGCAGTAACTCACATGGCACTGCAGTAATACTATGGATTTTTACAAGGCAATTCTTCCTAAACTTTATTTTATCTTCCCTGTATTCAATCAGTCTTACAGAAACGGAAGCACTGGTTTAACTATTCTTTCCGTGGCCCTCTTTTCCAATAGCTGACATCCAAAGCAAAGAGAAAAATTTCATATACATGGGAGCAGTCATCTGTACTAGCCATGTTTACGTCTATCAGTTCTGACATTTGGTGTTGTTAATTAGCACCCGAACTACGTCATTTCAAAAAGGAATTTAAGTGATTAAAGGTTATATAGGGGAATATTTGATGCAGATGTTTTTTATCTTTTATTATAATTGTCTTTTCACTAGCAGCACATAAACCTTGAATAGAAAATATCTTGAGGCCTGGTTGAAATACAAGCACTCAACTCAGGCACTTAACTCATGTTATCTCTTTCATTGCTGAGTGTTAGTGAGGATAGTTGAGATATTTAAAAAATATCAAGGTTATGCTAGAATGACTTAATTTTTTAAGTGATGGTTTAATAAAATTCATAATACAGGGGGAGCCCAAGATGTTTAAGTTACTACTAGGTGTGGGGGATTTCCTATTATGTTCTAAGGAGAAGCAGAAATTTTAAACACCACAGTTAGGAAAGCTAGCTCTTTATTCCTTGCTCAAAAAAGACTTTGTATTTTGGATTTTAAATGCTTTTCTGTACATAGTGATCTTTAAAAGCAGCTGGAGACCAGATGTCACTATACTGGGTAGCCTTTCCTCTTTTGACTGTAGTGAGATGTACTGCTTGAGATCACAATTTATTTTGACTCCTCCTGAGCCAGCAGCGAATATTCACTGACTATTCAGTCCCTATTTAGTCCCTATTACCAGATGTTCTGACATTGCTCAATAGATCTCTAAATCAAGACTCAGATGTCTTTATAAAGCAAATATTGCAAGTGAGGCAGAAATTATGATGTTGATGCAGGAATTGCTGGATGACATTAATAGTTTCCACTGTGCAGGAGGTCAGAGGTTCATAATTATTTGAAGTCTGAGTTTCTCCTCTGTTAGGAGACACCCTATTTCCCCCCATGTGATTAAAGACTATATTTTAATGCTACTCTGTGGTATTCCTTGCTATGCTTGTATGAATAACTAATGTCAGACTAGCTTGTTTGCCACAGTGTTTAGACATGCATTTCTATGTGTGCACAGTCTCATCCAAGAGAAGGAAAAAAATACCTAGAGAGCAACAGAAAGGCTCAGAAAACTCATATTGGGTTTTCACTACAAAAGAAAATTGTTTCCATTTTATTTGTCCTCACCAGAGAACACTTTGGAAATCCCTCACTTTGCCTCAGAGTGGCCCACTGCTAAAAATGAAAGGCAAGTTCTGCATTAGAAGTGCACTGGTGACCTAGAATCTCCAGTCATGAAGGCCCAGGTTCTGAACTTGTCAACCGCTGAACTCAACTTTTACATTGTCATTTTCAATATCTCATTGATGGTACTAGCAGGAGTTGTTTTATATTTAAACTTTAAACATCCAGTAAGTATGGTTGAGAAATGGAATCTCACATCAGGATGCTAATTCTGATCAGACATATATTCACTTCTTTTTACCTCTGATAGTTGAATCTATCAGCATGCACCTTTGTGCTGTGCCACAAAAGCATGATCTTGTTTCCTAGTGCCAGAGTGGGTACCACAGAGGACGCTGTATTTATTCAACTCCTAGTACCATTGTGCGTGTATCTGTGTTTTAGTGTTCCTGAGATCTTTTTCACACAGCCTTTACATTCATTTTAATAGACCAAAAATGTGTAGCTAAGATTTCTTTTCATGTCTGCTTAGTTTTAGGCACACTAATATGACAGCTTGATGTTATGCTTATATGCACCGTCTGCAAATTTCCTACTCTACTATGAAATGTGATTCTGAGAATTTATAAGTGAGTTTTTTTAGTACCTATGATAGAAGTTTTGTTTTTACTGATTTTGATTTCCCATGTCACTTTTGCATATTACAAATTTCTGGAAAATCTTAATCTAAATAAATAGGTGAACAACTGCCAAAGTAAACTATATGCATAACCTGAAAGCTAAGAAATGTTAGTGTTTTTCAGCAGAAAACAGATTTGGTAAAACAATCAGTCAAATGTTTACCTCTTTGAGGTGACACCAGTGACAGATTTAGAACCTAGTTGTTCTTTGCTTTATTTATAATATGTACTACTATTAACCCTTCAGATTTTGCCTAAGCAAATCTTTTTCAGGGATAAAACACTGAAGTCTTTATAATGTGTTTTGCCCTTTAAAGCTAGAGTTGAACAGAAATGCATATTTTTTAGTGAGGATTACTACTTTTGGAGAATGATTTTTATGTGATTTTAGCAAAATCTAGTATTCACCGAAAATTGTTTGTTTTGCTGTTTGTGCATGAGTGTTTCAACAGTTGTTTCACTGTCTAGTGAAGATCCCCTAGTGACTCCAGTGAAATTACAGTCTTCATCTTCTATATACCAAGATCCCTTCTTTGAAGAAGCATGCTTGCCTATACCTCTGGTTGGTGTGATTCCACTCTTGCAGCTATCCCCCTCCTGAATTCTCTGATGACAGAAGAGCATCTTGAAGAGGATGCAAATGCCCATTTTCTGGTGGATGTTTTTAATTTTTCAGAAGTTTCTGGGTTTTTTTCAGACAACACTTTCAGTCAGGACAGGACACAGTTTAAAACTAAGAATTCCTTGATCAACACTGCTTAGGTTTTCTAGGTACTTCTTAAAAGATTAATGTGTTCAACACTAGGAACATAGATGGTTATTGTCCGGTGGAACAGTTTGGGGAGTTTATGCTTTAAAAGGCTTTCCAGATAGGTGGTATTTTCAGAGAGGTTTTGGTCCTTTGTTCTTTTGCAAACTGTAAGCACTGAGGGCTGATAAAATAATGTATGTAGTTCCTTGGGGCAGGCTCTGGCAGCTTAAGCAGAAGCTGCAAGGTGGAATCGCTTAGTTTGTAATACAATCTCAGCATAAGGTTCAATTTTTTTTATGTATCACCTTGTCAGTAAAGGTTTGGGGTTTTTGTAATCAACACTCTTCTCTGAACTAGCCTTTGTTACCTGCTATCTATTTGGATGTCACGTATGCCTGGCTTGGATCCTTCTTTTTTACTTTAAATATACAAATGTTGCCTGTTTAGCAAATACGCATCTCTGCCACACAATAGTATAAAATATAGCCTTGTCATGTAAAATATCGGCTGAGAAACGTGTAGTACAGAAAACATTTTCCAAAATCTCTCCTTTTTCAATCAAGTAGAGATTTTAAAGTAATTTCTGTTTCTCTATGTCTTCTCCAAGAAGATAAAAGGAATATCTATGCAGTTTCCGTTACTTTTCTTTTTGGTTAGAATGAAATATTTTTTTCAGTCTCCAGTGTTTGCAGGCACATGCGGTGCTCAGCACTGACAATGTCAGACTGTAGTCAATTTGAGGGTGATGGAGGATCAGAAGCAACTTTTGCCACTCTAATCTGAGAAGCACAATAAGCTTCAAATTCTGTATTCTGACACTGTCTGTTTGAACTAAAATAAAAGAAAAGGGGAATAAGCACTCAACTTCAGTAAATGTAAGCTGAAGTTGCTGATGTTCTATATATTAGGTTACACCTTTACCATGGGAGATCTTTCAACTTCACCATCTTGGATTTACAGATAAGATTTATCACAATCAGTATGAGGTTAAGTCGATGAAAATGAAAAAGATAACTTATTAGCAATTTTTTACTTGATTTCTGATATTTTTCTTAGAAGTCTCTGGTTGCTCAGAGGACTGTTAGATTAACAGGTGTGTTGCATGACAAGTGTTTTCTGAAAGAGAGATGGTAGTGATTTATGGAAATAATTCCCTAGCCCTGAGAAGCTATAAAGCAGGTGTTCTTTCTTGCATCACTGGGTGCATGGAGGACCACTCCTTCCGTACATACACACCAACAAGAAAGATACATATTTATTCACTTAAAACACACATATACATTACTTTTTTAAAAGGTAGGCAGGATTATACAGATTAATCCCCATAATTCATCATAATATTTAAATCAACCCCCCAAAGTTGTTAGCATAAAGCTACACATATTCCTGCATGTTCTCTGCCTCTCAGTGGTCATTGGTAGGGGTCTCTGGGAGGAAGGCTCATAGTCTTCTTCTCTGTGCTGCGTCATGTTGTTCCTCATTCAGGCAGGCTGGCTGATGTACCCAGCTGAATCCTGCTTCTTGGGCTCTCAGGTGAGACATGTCTTAGTTCAACACAATAACTCTAACAAACATTAATAGATTCTGCTATTCAGCATCATATAGGTTTAGCAAATTTAACCCAAAAGTCTCTAATTCAGTAGGAGCAATACATCGGAGAAATTCTAGTTGCTTTAGAAATAGAAAATGAATGCTTCAAGTCCATGCACAAGTCCACCCTCTATCATGGATGAAGGCTCTATATGAAAAACACAAGTACTACAACTTAAAACAGTCTAACAATAAAAGCTGGTCTCTTGATGTAAAAAAAAAAAAAAAAAGAAGAAGAAAAAGAAAACATATCTCATTGTGTTTTCTTGTCTACTTGGAAATTATTTCTGTTTTCTGTGCAGTTTCAGGTGGATATATAAGACTGAAGATGAAAAAATTAATCAATTTGTTAATTAATAACTGTGGGTGATGTGTTTTGAACCGTTCTGCAGATCAATAGGTCTCTGGAAGACAGAGAACTTGTGTAAGGTGCTCCAGAATTTACAGAATCAAGCTTTTGATTTTTGTCTTGTGAGATGAAACCAACAAATGATATGTTGAGATGAAAATAGCTACAGGAATTTGAAGTGTATTTCTCTGTTTTAAGCAAATGCAGATCTGTGTCTCACTGGCAATTACCAGGATCTTTCCAGGTGGTTTGCACTGGTATTTACCATAATAACAGTTTACCTCTTGGTTGCCCTGTTATAATGTTGTATTTTGTTGTAGCAACTCTTTTGCTAAAAAGGCCTGGTAATTACATATAAAAGACCATGCAGAAATAAATGATCCAGCTATATGGAGAACTTATAATTAGATAAAGAAAACATAAGTGCTCATGCCAGCAATCTCCTTTTTAAAAGATGGGACTTTAGACCACACTCAAACAGAATCTGCTGTTGATTTTTGCTGAAATACTTAAATATAAATAATTCTAATTAAGTCTCTGCCTTAAAAGAAAGACAAACACAAGAATTCTAAACATTTGAGATGTTCAGAGAATTAATTGCCAGATTTTTGTGGTATGACTTTACTCAAAATATGACTGGTAAAGTGAAAGAAAAAGAAATGTTACACACTTTACTCCAAAAAAGTCAATAAAATTATCTACATTCCAAGATGAACAGCAGTATAAGTACTAAACATATCATAACAGAGAACATAGTCAAATTACATTCAACAAGCATTTTATAAAGAACAACTCTCAGAGAAAAGATTTAGGAATTTTAAGATAGCTAATTAAATGAGGTCAATATAATAATTTTTATATATACATTGTAAATAAAGAATTTTATAATTATATATACATTTAATAATTACTTTGATGATGATTTTAAAAACATAGAAACAGAATAACAGAATGGTTTGGGTTGGAAGGGACCCTAAAGATCATCTACTTCTAAACCCCCCTGCTGTGGGAGCTGTCCCATTAGACCAGGTTGCTCAAAGCCCTATTCCACATGGGCTTGAAGGCTTCCGGGGAGAGGACATCCATAATTTCCATAGGCAACTTGGTCCAGTGTCTCATCACCATCAAAGGAGAGAATTTCTTCCCAATGTCTAATCTAAATCTGCCCTCTTACAGTTTGAAACTGTTTCCCTTTGTCCTCTCACTACAAGCCCTTGTGAAAAGCCCCTCCCCAGCATTCCTATAGGTGCTTTTCATGTACTGGAAGGCTGCTATAAGGTCTCTCCAGAGTTTTCTCTTCTCCAGGCTGAACAACTCCACTTCTCTCAGCCTGTCTTCATAGGAAAGGTGCTCCAGCCCTCTGATAATTTTTGTGGCTGGTCTCTTCATGGCTGTTCTCTGCAGTTGTTCCAACAGGTCTATGTCCCTCTGGTGTTGAGAGCTCCAGAACTGGACACAGTACTCCAGGTGGGGTCTCATGAGAATGGAGTAGAAGGGGACAATCACCTCCCTCCACCTGCTGTCCATGCTTCTTTTGATGCAGCCCAGGACATGGTTAGCTTCCTGGGCTGTGAGTGCATATTGCCAGCTGATGTTGAGCTTTTCATCAACAAACAACCCAAGTCCTTCTCCTCAGGGCTGTTACCAATCCATTGTCCCCACAGCCTGTATTTGTGCTAGGGGTTTCCTGACCCAGGTACAGTACCTTGCCTTGGCCTTGTTGGACTTCATGAGGTTTGCAAGGGCCCGCCTCTCAAGCCTGTCAAGGCTCCTCTCGATGTCATCACTTCCCTCTGCCATGTTGACCACACCACACAGCTTGGTGTCATCAGCAAACTAATGCTAATCAGCTGAAATCTTGCCAGAGGTTTAGATTTGGCCTGCATACTTCAGGATTCACTGAACACTTTAAAAAGTGTTTGGTATCTATGCTAGAGATACCTAACACAGAAATTTAAAGCTACGTTAGAACATGTACTCCTAAAACCACTGCTGGCAGGTGTTGCTGGTGTGCTACATAGCTCAGGGTCAGCTTCAGGTATCAGAGCTCTGCCTTATGCAAGTCTTTGATTGGGTTGCAGTACTGTACACAGATAGAAATGAAGGGTTATTATTACACATCAAGCAGAGGAGATGGACTTTTAGGAGCCATTTCTTTTCCTTATACTCTGTTGCAATGTGAAAAAAAGAAAGAAAAACCTAAACTCTTGAGACAAACCATAAAGAAATTTAAATCACAGAGAGAAACTGAAGAAGCCAGAGTGCTTAGAAAGATTTTGGTGAAAAAAGATTTTCAAGTGTTACACAGTCAGGCAGTGTGTTGCCTTCTGGCAGGCAAGGGCGACCTGGTTCAGTAACGGCACGGCGACCAACCCCTGGTCGCTCGGGCCACATGCACACAAGCACCAACGTGGTGGAAAGCAAAATGGCCTTTATTAACATGCGGCTTGGTATTATATAGCCTGAGTGACGTCACATCCGTCCGTGACATCACCGCGGGGGGCGGGGGTGGAGCCCTGTCTTTCCGTACAGCGCGAGATCTTCCGGCCGCCAGACCCTGGCTACATTTCCCCCCTCCCTATGCATAATTAAATTGGCTAAATATAACAGTCCTAGATAATAATAATAATAAAAAAAAATACATGCATAATAATCCTAAATAAAAAACATTCTTAAACCTTATAGCAATCTTAGAAAATGTAAACGTACAATGATTTAAAAAATAAAATATCTATGCTGTAAACTTGAATAGAAAAATATAGGGCATGCTGAACAAGAGGTAGTTTAGGGGTAACAGGGTATACACAAGTATTCCTAGAGCAATTGTTGGCGTTCTACCAACATGATGTTAACTGTCTCTAACCGGCTCCTCACAAATGACACGAGCCTGTTCAGTATGCAGGGTCCAAAGATTAATGCTATTATGATCATTGTGATCGGTCCCATCAAGGTAGATATCAGGGTGTTTAGCCATGGTGAATGGTTGAACCACGATGCAAACCAATCTTGTTGTGCCTCTCTTTCTCTTTTCCGTTTTTCCAGTCCCTCTCGCAATTTTGCCATAGTGTCCCTCACAATTCCAGTGTGGTCTGCGTATACACAGCATTCTTCTGCTAGTGCAGCACACACTCCCCCTTGTTGTAAGAACATAAGATCTAACCCTCTCCGATTTTGCAACACAACTTCAGATAATGATCTGAGTGATTGTTCCAAGGCACTTATTGATTGTTCAATTCTTGCCAGGTCCTCATCTACTGCTGTCCTCAAGGCACTAAATTCTTTATTTTGTTGGACCAATGATGCCACTCCTGTACCTGCTCCCACACCTCCTAGGATCATTAGAG
>NW_009953725.1:1106171-1114515 GCF_000747805.2 Chaetura pelagica
CCTGGTCGCTCGGGCCACATGCACACAAGCACCAACGTGGTGGAAAGCAAAATGGCCTTTATTAACATGCGGCTTGGTATTATATAGCCTGAGTGACGTCACATCCGTCCGTGACATCACCGCGGGGGGCGGGGGTGGAGCCCTGTCTTTCCGTACAGCGCGAGATCTTCCGGCCGCCAGACCCTGGCTACACAGTGGGTTAAGAGAATAATGAAAACACATTAAAGAAGGTAGAAGTACACAGCGTGATCAAGGTTAAGAGCTGAAGGGACAGCTGAAGGTCAGGACAGCTTTCCTTGTTCCTTTTGGACTCTCCAGAATTTCCTGTCCATGAAGGGAAGAGGAATACTGCTCAGGAAGTATTTGCCTATCTCTTACGGGAAAAGGCTCCCTGCTATGACCATGCATTTCTGGAAAGGAGAAGGATCTGCTGCCACTTTGATTCAGTCCTGGTGTTACAAAACAATCCTTTAGTCATATGAGCACAGGCTACCTTACCTTAGCAGAGTCCTTCTCCATCTTTAATTGCTAGCATGTTACTTTCAAGTTTTGTCAGTTTAGTGCTTAAAAAAGAAAAAAACAAAACAAAAACAACAAACAAACCAAACAACAAACCCTGTTCTAAACTCAGCATATTTATTTATTACTGCCTTAGTCCTAGAAACTTCATCAGTATGTGACAAACTGGGTCCATATAACTTTAAGTCCGGTGGCAGAAGGATACAGTGCATCAAGTCAGAGCTGGTTTTCAAGTGTCACAGAGTAGCTGGCTTTCCCCCCAGTGGAAGTGGAGAGTGCCAGTTTGTGTCAGATTGATAAATTATGTAAAACTTGGTTTTCTTATGTATTATTAATCACCCCAAACAAAGCAAGACATTCTAATTAATTTGTGATGATTTTTACCTGTTACCTCTAAAGTTACTTATTCAAATAAAATCCTCCTATTCTGCAGTCCTGCAGTCCTTGTTAAAAATGTAGTTGAGACTTTGTTGTCAGTGTCTATTGAAAAATGCAAAAACATACATGAAAGTCTATAGTGTTTAAAGAAATTTAGGATTATAATTTTGAAACATCAGCAAGGGAATCTGTACTCACAATATTTTAATGCAGGAGTGAGATAGCTGCCTGAAAGGTGTCATGAAAGGAGATCCTACATGTGCATGCATGATCAGAGACATCAATATTTGACACATGAACTTTTTTTCTTTTTTCTCTTTTTTTTTTTTCTTTTGAGATAGCATAAAACCCGTTATTAATATTACAGTTCTACATAGATATGTTGTAGGTTGTTCTTCAAACAAAATTTGACCTACTTGTGCTTCATTTTGCAGTGTCATATTGCTTGACTTTGAAAAAAAAAATTATATCAGTGACCATGTAAGAAACAGATTTCCATTGAATTATAAAATCATAGAATCAGAGACTACCAGGTTGGAAGGGACCCCAAGGATCACCTAGTCCAAGATTTCTAGGTAATAATATTGTTTAAATGAGATGCCTCAGCACTCTCTCAAGCTGAGTCTTAAAGCTGTCCAGTGTAGAGGAATCTGCCACTTCCCTTGGGAGACTATTCCAATGTGTAACTGTTCTCATGGTGAAAATTTTTCTTCTGGAGTCAAATCAGAATCTCCCCAGGAGTAACTTGCACCCATTACCCCTTGTCTTTTCCATGTGACTCCTACTAAAAAGGGTTCTATCTTCTTGCTAGCCACCCTTTGTGTACTGATATGTACTGTACAATGTGGCCCTTGTGAGCCCATTGGGACTCATTCATTTGTTATGTGAACAAAAAACAAATCTGAAGCCAAGAGATTCCTCACTGTTGAAAGGCCTTACAGCAGGATTTAGTATCAGTGTGAACAGCAGAATGCAATATGCAGGCTGAGGCTTTCTCTCCGCCAGAAGTACAAATTAGGTAACTGAGGCCACTTCAATGCTGAGATAATTTTTTTTCTGTACTACAACTCTCCTTCTTTCCTTTTCTCACTGAATGCATAATTAAACCACAAAGTTTGATAAACTCATTGTCTCCTTTTGTCTTGTTAAAATGTGAATACATCCCACAATTTTTGAAAAAGCTATATATAAACATGGTACACAAACTTACATGGTTGCACCATGCAGGTAGGATTAGCTGTCCTGCTGTGTACAGGTAACTGTTTTTGAATACCTGGAAATTAGAGTAATTCTTGTTCTGGAATGAAGAACAGAAATCCATTCTGAAGTCCCTAAATAAAACATAAAACCCCCAAAAGAATATGTCTTTCTATTCACTGAAGACACTCAGGAAGAATACCATTCATATTATATTGGCACAAAATCTATCCAATTGAGAGATGAAATAAAGTAAATTGACTTTAGCAGAAAGTACATGTACTTTCTGAAAATTACTGTGCTATATTTAGGAACCTACGTTTAAACTGTCTGTTTAAGATTTTGTTCTCAGTGTCTCTTATTCAGGAATGAAATGTAAAGCTAGAAGGCCAAATTCCTTCTGGAGTACACCAGTACAAATGCAAGCTCTCAGAGATCAGTGGTGTTGGTACCAGCGAAGGAGATGCCAGAAGCAGGCAAAAGGCATTTTGTTTCTTCAGGAGTTTCCTCACTCTTAATAGCATGGAGGTCAAAGGCTAGAGGAATGTTGTTCCCTTGCTGACAACAAAGATTGTTTCTAACAACTGGAAACTTAGCAACACTGTATGTAAAAACAATGTGGTTCTTGGTTTTGCATGTTTTGAATGTATCCCTGCTGAATCTAATAAGCATCTTTTAAAAAAAACTAAAATATGAAAAATGTATTACTGTATTTACAACAAATTTCAATGAGTAACAGTTTTTTTCTGATAGATACTTTGGATATACTATCAGGTAATTATGTTTTGTTAATACTGTGAAGTTTGTGGATATGGATTCACTGGTTACTTTTAAGCTTTCAAAGTGTTATGTGGTTTATCTTGATTTCAGTAAAGCATTTGACACCGTCTCCCACAGCATCCTTGTAGATAAGTTGATCAAGTATGGGTTTGGTGATCAGGTAGTGAGGTGGATCAAGAACTGGTTGAAAGGAAGAGTCAGAGAGCTGTAGTCATTAGGGCAGAATCTGGTTGGAGGTGTGTGACTAGTGGAGTCCCTCAGGGGTTGGTACTGGGACCGGTGTTGTTCAACATCTTCATCAACGACCTGGATGAGGGTATAGAATGTACCCTCAGCAAGTTTGCTGATGACACTAAACTGGGAGGAGTGGCTGACACACCAGAAGGCTGTGCTGCCATTCAGAGAGACTTAGACAGGCTGGAGAGTTGGGCAGGGAGAAACATGATGAAATTCAACAAGGGGAAGTGTAGATTTTTGCATTTGGGGAAGAACAACACCATGTCCCAGTACAGGTTGGGGGCTGAACTGCTGGAGAGTAGTGTAGGTGAAAGAGACCTGGGGGTCCTGGTAGACAGGAGGATGACCATGAGCCAGCAATGTGCCCTTGTGGCCAAGAAGGCCAATGGCATCCTGGGGTGCATTAGAAAGGGTGTGGTTAGTAGGTCAAGAGAGGTTCTCCTCCCCCTCTATTCTGCATTGGTGAGGCCACATCTGGAGTATTGTGTCCAGTTCTGGGCCCCTCAGTTCAAAAAGGACAGCTTGGAGGAAAGGAGACTGAGGGGCAACCTCATCAATGTTTATAAATATGTAAGGGGTGAGTGTCAGGAGGATGGAGCCAGGCTTTTTTTCAGTGATGTCCAGTGATAGGACAAGGGGCAATGGGTGCAAACCAGAACATGTTCGACGTAAACATCAGAAAAAACCTTCTTTCCTGTGAGAGTGACAGAGCCCTGGAACAGGCTGTTCAGAGAGGTTGTGGTCTCCTTCACTGGAGACATTCAAAACCCACCTGGGTGCGTTCCTGTGTGATGTGCTCTAGGTGACCCTGCTCTGGCAGGGGGGTTGGACTAGATGATCTTTCGAGGTCACTCCCAACCCCTAAGATTCTATGATTCTATGATTCTATGATTGTTAATGTGACCAGACCTTGGCACAGGTTGCCCAGAGAGATTGTGAGGTCTCTATTCTTGGAGATACCAAAAGTCTTCTGGACACAGTCCTAGGCAACCAGCTCTAGGTGGTTTTGTTTGAGCAGGAGGGTTTAGACCAGACAAAATCCAGAGTTCCACTTCAAACTTAACCTTTATGTCACCTTGCGTGATCCCTTTTGAACACAATTTGCCATTTCTAAGATCAAGAGCTAAAGCATTTTACATTTTTAGGGCAGTATTATAAAACATCAGTGCATTAGTGTGAAATATGTGACAGTGGTTTGGATTAATGTATTATTGCTTAGTTTCTGGTGTATTTCCTATATTGCAAAAAACATACCAAGAGGTGAATGATCTTGGTGCAATATTGTCACAGTTTGACTCAGGATCAGCTATTAAACCAGAGACAACAACTTTCTTGATTCTGTTCCCCTCCCACCCAAGTAGGGAAGGAGAGAAAGAGTAAAAGAGAGACTTGGCTGGATTTAAAAACTAAACTACACAGCTTTAATTAAACACAAATGATAAAAGAAAATACATACAATTATATACAAATCCAGGAATATGCAACCCCCTATTGTCTCTCCCCACCCCCAGCAACTCCCACAGCATCTCCTGAGCTGCAAACAGTCCGAAAAAATCCCGGACCTGCTGGAAAAATCACAGAGTTACGAGGTCAGGAAAGCTCGAGCCTGGGGGTTGATGGTGATGGATGGATGGAGTCGTCCCCGGACAACGGCCGTGGATGGAACGGAAGGGAAGAAGAAGCAGGAAGGAAGTTGCCTTCTGTGATCTCTGACCTTTCCCTGAGCTTATGTAGATATATGGAATGGAATATCTCTAGTCAATTTTGCTGTCTGTCTAGCTCAGCCTCCTATGCGGTGGTCACAAATCTCTCCATAGTATCCGAACCAACAGCGTGAAGGTGTGACCTTGAAGTCCCATAAGTAATAAAAACATTCTGGTGTTATCAGTCCAAGCTGGGGCACTTTGCTGCTAATTAAAAGAGAGCTTACTGAAGGAAAAATAAAATCAGTAAAGGGAAAACTGGCTTCATCCTGGCTGAAACCAGGACAAATATGTCCTTCACTTGCTTTTTTGGGGGACTTCTTGTGAAGACATTGTCCTCTAACTTTTTTGCTATTTATCCACCTTAATATTTTATTTTTTAAAAATATGATAGCTTTTGAATATCAATTTTCACATATTCGGCCACAGATACCTTGTTGGCCAAGTGTCACTGTCACCTTGTGTTAACCGTTTCTAGCAAGCCTACGTCAGACACATTACATTTCAGCTTCACCATGATTTTATTTGACAAAAATATCTTTTTTAAGTTCTGTGAAATGGATCTGACTAGTGTAATCGCTGATATACATATATGCAGCATATATGGTATAGAAATTAATCTTACTAATAGCTAAGTGAGGAAGAATGTGTTCTTTACTCTAACCAGAAAATCAGAAAAAAAAAATGGTACTGCGCTGATTTAGGTCATTCACTTGACTGAAGACAAAAAATTATACTAGTAGACTTAAAAATAAAGACCTTAACAAATGCATGAGTAGTAAGGAGAAAACCAAATCATCTTGGGAAACAGAGTTAATACTAAATAATCCACCAAAGATATTTGAACAGCCTTTGGCAGGAGTAAAAAGAGACTCAGAGGAGTTGAGATTATGAATTGGTTAATGCTGAGCATTAGGGAGAACACAGATAGAACCTACATGTTCAATTCTAGGATCCATATTTTAGGAAAGAAATTATGGAGCATGAAAGGTCTGAGCCTGAAAGATCAACATGAATCAAAGTTTCAGAGATCTTAATTATAAAAATCACTCAGGTGTGGCCTTTGATATACCGATTCAAATAAAAGGAAATTGGAAACCACCTTCTAGACATATTTTATGGAGGACCTTAAAGACAGGAACTGCTGCCAGGCAGAGGTTTAAGCTAGTTAGTTACTGCTGTGGGCCAGTCATTAACTGAAAACCAGTTCCTTCCTCACAGTTCTCACTTGTTTACTGCCTTGAAAGGGGTTCCAAGTATTGCTTATATCATCAAATTTGAGTTCCTTCTGAAAAGAATGTTATTTATAGAATGGAACTGAATCTTTTCTCGAACAAGTCAAGGTGACTAATTCTCTTGTCTTTCAGAAACATAAATAGACTCAAATAAAGGTCGAGTGGAAAAGGAAAAATGTTGTCAGAGCAGATTATTTTCTTAGAGTACCTTGTTTTTTCAGCAGTATGTTCACCTTCTCATGAATAATGGTGGCTGAAAACAGTAAACAGGCATTATGCCCTTTCCAAAGTGTTCATCTCAACATTTGTGTCTGCCTTCAAGGGTGTTGCTGTGCTCAGAATGACCGGCCTAAGAAAAGAGGGCAGAAAACAAGAAGAAGTTCTTCCCTGCAAGGTATTGGCAATACAGCAAAGCATCACAAATAGCAGAATAAAATACTGTTCTTCACTTACTAATATAAAGTAAAAAAACTTCACACTTACAGATTCAGTATAATGGTACTACCCACACCTGATGCTGTAGCAACATCAGAATTCCCTTTGTAGTCTGGCATCAGGCTGAATGTGTTTGCATATTTGCAAATATGGTTTTCATCCTAAACTAGGCAGAATTTCTGTATTCCTTGTGACTTCTGCAACTAAAAAAAAAGAAAAAAGGAAAAAAAAAAAAGAAAAAATAAAATGCTGAAGAGACTTCTGCTACTCCCTCACCACCATTTTTCCTCTTTTCCTCTTAATGTGAAGTACCTCAGGACTAAAAAAAATATGCACATGTCATTAGAAAACATATGGCAAACCTTCCTATCAGGACTCAGAAGGCAGGTGACCTTCTTTAATGTGTTTAAATGTTCTGCATTTTGGGACAGAATATGTAGCCAAAAAGTAAATAGTCCATTCAGAGAAACATTTATCTTCTCCCTCAGGAAAGGGCTGTCCTTCAGGTGAAACAAAAGGAGATTTAGGACATTTAGATTGTTTTCTTCTCATCTGATTTCTGTAAAATTGTTTCAAGTATGGATGACAGTGTAGATGAGAGAAGACAAACTGTATGTAGCTAGGGTAAAACAGAATATATAATAGGTCAGTGTGTTTTATTTTTGTAAGTTTGGAAGAAGAAAGACTCCATCACTGGAACTGTTTCCACCTGAAAATCAGAGGCAATTACATGAGCGTTATGCCTGAGGATGAAGGTTACAGTTACTGCAATTTACATCATGGCCACCTACTGCAACTGAGCTTAAAAGGAGGAACCAAATCCTTTTTGTATTACTATGTCCTTTAATCTCCAGCTTAGTCCTAAGATCTATTTCTTGTCTGCTTCACTCTCAGAACATCTACCAAAGTAACCTAATTTTGCCCTCTTGCAATATCTGATGAACATGGCTAGGGAAGTGATGAGTCACAATTTCTCAAGGAAATAGCCAAGCAAATGGCTTCTTTCTTGGCTTACTCATTTACTTATAATCTGACATTGAGAAAACTTAAAACGCTTTATGTATGAATTAAAGTAATTACACAAAAAGAGGAAAAAAAAAAAAAGACAAATACTAGTTATGTTCCTTCAACTTCATATTGAAAGACTTTTATGAATTTAAGCCCCAAAATTCTTATAAACAGAGAAAGTGAAAGATAAGACAGGTACTGGTGAGTCTCAATGAAGTTCCTTATGTATCTGTTAGAGGTGAGCTGGTCCCTGACATTCTTCAGCAAAACCCTGATCCAATAAGGAGAATATACAAGTTCTTGGACTGAGGAAGAAGAGAAAAGTCTGGTCTGTCTAGCAGAGACCTTTCCAGCTGATTTCCAAGTTTATAATTTCTAGTGGAGACATCAATGTAGACAAAGACAATAACTCAATGGGGCCGAAGAAGGAGTAGTCAGAGGGTTCATCCCTTGCTTCCGCCGTGTAATTCTTGCATGGTTTTGGGCAAGCTGACTTTTCTCTCCCTGATTTAGATTCCCATCTATAAACTGAGACCATAATAGAAAATTGAACAATTAATCCATTTTTTTAAGGACTGCAGAATTTTGGCAAGTCACTCTTACATTCTGAAATACTGTAGCCCTTTATGACTGCCTTTTACCATCTAATAAAATATATCATCTAATAAAATACAAAGAAAAAATGTAATTAAAAAAACCCCCAATCATAAATGTCTCTTCTTTAGACATCTTGGTAACATTTTAAAATGCTACCATTTTGAGGTACTCTGAAAATGTTCATGTTTAGAAGCCAAGTAACTGACCCTGTTTCCATGCTTGCACATGATAATATATGCAAAAACCTGCATGAAA
>NW_009953725.1:1114525-1128415 GCF_000747805.2 Chaetura pelagica
AAAAAAGGCAAGAAAGGCTGTATAGAGATCTGTATGTGGACAGCATCAATTATAAGCTGAATATACGTGCCTAGCAGTATAAATTTTAAACACAGAAATGTGCCATTAACTAATTATTGATCATGAGCCATAATTCTCATGTCTAAATTCTAACAACATATTATAAATACATATACTGAAATTACTTACTTATATTCTTTCTTGTAGAAAAGCAATTTAACTGTTTTTGAGTATGCTATTAATACTTCGATTTCTCCATACCCCTACAATAAAGTAAAATTATTTTTTTTTCCTTCAGTGCAGTGGAATTAATGAATTCAATGAAACTGTACCTGAGTCCATCAAAGAAAAACTAATTTGGTTCCTGTCTAATAAGGTGTATTAAAAAATGTTTCACAAATACATAAGATTGAAAAGCTGAATTTTCTGAGGCCAGCATCCACTATCCACAGCATCCATCTCTGGTCCTTCTGCATTAGTGTCCTATTTTTCTGTAAAAGTGTGTAAAAGGCATAAAGTGCCTTTATTGTTCCTATGATCTTTTGTTATTTTGTAGTTGTTCTCCAATAGTGATCTCTAAACTGCCTCGCTGAGTTTTATCTCTTCCTTACAATTGAACAAGATAGTGTGCTCTCTGAGTGTTCAACTCAGTGTCTTCACAGTTGAGATGACAGCACTTCTTCTTTACAGTGGAAATGGACTTTTGGGATTTTCTACCTCTGAAGTGTAAGGATTCCAGTGAGTCCACAGGAGAGCAGTGTCACCAGTCAATTGCCTATGATTTATGACTGTCCCCCATCCTTCTCCACAACTGCAGAATAGTTTTGACTTTGAAAATATTGGTTCCCATTCAATCATAAGGAGGGAACTAGCATTTATAAATATAAGTTAACACAGCAGTCTTATATTTAGTAATAAATAAAGTTCATTAGGAGTCGATTAATTTAAAACTTTGGACAATAAAAAATTCCCCCCTCCCTTGCAAGAAAAAAATTAATAATTTGTATGCTCATAAAATTTCTTAATGTAGGTACAGATGAACATACAGAAGGTTTTTCATCTTCAGGGAAATCTCTGTACTTTGGGAAATGTGGAGACTAGTCTTGGTGTGAAATCTTTCTTATTCACCAGGAACAGCTGACCCTACATGACCTTAACCAGCCCAACAAGTCATGTTGAAGCACAAGTCATGTTGAAGCACAAGTCATGTGCTTCAACAAGTCACTGTGGGAGAACAAGACCACAATTAATTCTTCTTCCACACCAATTTCAGATTTATAACAAATGAACAATTTAACTTACCATTTTCACACTTAATTTATCCCTTCTGTTAAATTACCCCATTTTATGTACAAAAACTTATATAAAGAATTCCTTTCATGTTGAAAACCCATAAAATTTCCTGGAGATTGCTTTTCTGTCTATATGCGTCTTTTAATGTGTGTTCTTTTAGGTGAAATTGTCATTTGATCTCACTTCATGAGGTTTGGGGGGAACCCTAAATTATCTGTTCTTGGATTCTGTGATATACAAAAGTTGTAGGACTTACCAGCTTAGCTCTCTCTATAGTATACTTCATCCCTTTATTTTCTAATATTATAATAATAATAATAATAATAATAATAATAATAATAATAATAATAATAATAATAATAATAATAATTCAATAATAATAATTCAATAATAATAGAATAATATAATAATTCAGCTTTATATTCTCCTCCATCTACCTTATTATAACTTTTCTTCTTGAGCCTTATCAGTATTTCTTCAGATCCTTTTTGTCCCTTTTTTTGCTTATAGCATTAATTTTCATGGCTGTGCTCTGCTGAATTTTCTGCTTTTTATATATTCACCTCCCCTCCTCCTCCTCCTCCTCCTTTCTCTCTTCTGAAGAAAGATTTGACGACCTTTTCTCTGCACCAAAATTTGCTTTGCTTGTTGACAGGCTTTTCTCTGGTTAAATGTGAACATGGCTTTTCCTTTTGTTGAACACATCTGTAGTATCTTTTCACCTAACTTGTTTGTACAATCTGGAATTTACAAACTCTGATGTTTTAATTGATGCCACACATTGGATTTCAGCTTTTAATTTCAAATGGTACTATTTGTTCTCGAACATTTCTCTTCTGCCTCCACTTCAGTTTGGACTTTGCCAGCTTTCCTGAACTCTCAGTGTGAGATCTTCTCAGCATGGAGGTGAGGGAACTTCAAGTTGATTCAAGCAACGTTTGTTCCACAAAGTTGTAAAGGTCTGTAAGGAGGTGGCTACATATTTCATATGGTTAGGAGTATTGTGCTCCCTGTTGTTGCATATAAATAAGGATCTGTTGCAAAACCTAATCTGAAAAGGAAAGCTATGGTATAACACAGTAAGAATGCACAAGAATGGCATCAGTAGTTAGCTGGATGTTCAGCTGAGGCCCATTAGCAACACTAAGATAATATCAGTGGAACTGCAATTATCTTTAAAATATAGTCAGTAGTACTTACCTTGACAAAAGTTTTCCAGCTAGTGGACTGATAGCACTGGAATGTTTGTGTTACAGTTAAGAGATCAAGGATGCTTTGCTCTACTTTTTAAATCTGTCTAGGATAGTAAAGGAGCAGTAGACTTGTATATGCAACCTTCCAGTAGGGAGGAGTGGACTAGACAGACAGCAAAACTGGCCAAATTATTCCATTCCATATAAAGCTTGGTATATGGGCAGGGATCACAGAAGACAAGCCCCTTCCTGCTTCTTCTTCCCTTTTCTTCCATTCTTCCTGGCCAGCATCCAGGGAGGACTCCATCTATCCATCACCATTTGTCCCCAGGCCTGTGCATTCCTGACCCTCCTCACTCTCCCCTCAGCTCCTATCTGCTCTGTCGCTCTCTCTGGCAGCTCTGGGACATTTCAGAACTGCTCACAGCTCAGGAGATGCTGTGGGAGTTGATGGAGATGGGGGGATTCAATAGTATTTTGCACATTCCTGCACATACTTGTCTATATTATGTACATATTTATTATTTTTTTTTATCAGTAGTATTTAATTGAAGTTTTCTAGTTTTGTTTTCAATCCAGAAAGCCTCTCTTCTATTCTCTCTCCTTTCCCCACCTGGGTGGGAGGAGGAGGAGATCAAGAGCATTGTTGTGGCTGATTTAATTGTCAATTGTGAGTTAAACTGTGACAGATGGAGAGGAAGAGGACAGAAGAGAATTGAGCAACTGTCATGACAGTTTTCACTGGGATAGGCCTAGCTGCAGTTCATAGGACCAGATACTTCTGGAGGAAGAGCATGACTCTATGAGTCACCCCTAACCTAGGTGTTTCAAATTAGAAAATTAACTCATACATACTGCCAAAGCACTTCAGAGTTTGATTTGGTAATCAGTAACTTTCCCTTTTAGCCATCAATTGACTCAAACCTTGTCACAGATTAGGGAATGGAAGTGTGCCATGAACTCAAACCTTCCTACCATAAGTCATTACAGTTCCCTTGGCAGTAGTCAATGTAGGGGTGGCAAAGTGATCACCTTGGGCACATGCCAGTTTGGACCACTCTGTTCTACCTGACAGTTACCCCTTTAATTTTATATGGATATGGGGTGTATCTTTATTTATGGCATTACTGTATAATGTTCAACACTGCCAAGATACAGCCAACAGCTGATGGCAAAGCAGCCCTTGTACAGCCTATATGTTTTCAAATGTCTAGATTTTCAGATAAAATGTCCTGTTGTGGGTGCAGAATCTTCCTGTAGAAATCAAATTTTCCAAGCAATTTGGTCTTTAGTCCTTAGCATAAGAGTATGCTTTCAGAAAGGAGATGATCTTGATATGGGAAAAAGAGATAGTGCCAGTGTTGAATACTATGTAATTTTAAGGTGGTTTTGAGGCTGACAGGATTATGTACAGGACAGTAAGGTTTTTCATAAAATAAGAGATGTGATTTTACTGAAGCAGGTTCAGGGTAGGTCTGTCTTCTGACTTGCAAAACTTGTGTGACTTTCACTGCAACAGTATACAGAAAGCTATGCTCATGTGGGTGGGTGCAGGCAGATGCACTGCCCATTTCCCTGTGATCTGAGCTAGGGAGGCATCAGACATCTCTGATGTGGAAGACATATCAATATATTAGAGAAATTCCCTGCTTGGCAGCTAATAAGATCTGCTCAGAACAAGATGAATTGGTCTCATAACAGTATAAATTTAGTGTAGAGATCCAACTTGTGAACTCAGGTTGTCTCATATTTGGTCAGCCCAAGTGGTGCAGGAAAAGGGGCTCTTTGTTTCCCTGTGTACTTCTAAACACCTAAAGTCTGTATAAACAGTTGAAGGCAGTGTGTGTCAAAGGCTGTTTCATGTACTTCCAAAGACCCTGAAATCTTCATTTACCTCTTTATGTCCTGCATAGTGCTCATTAAGACAAGCTGTTTGACTAGTCATTAAGAGGCAAATTTTTAGTTTTTGGTGGGTGGGCTTTTTTCTTGTTTTGTGCTTTTGTTTTTTGTTTTTGTTTTTTGCTTGTTTGTGGTTTCTTTATACAGATTCACACATTTCTGTTTAAATAATGATGCATAAAGTAGCAAAATTCTGTTCTTGTGAGATTTTTACATGCTAGTTCATTTAATGGCAAAACTAGACACTTTAAATATTTTTTTTAATGTAACAGATCTAACAAGAACACCCCTGATTATGGCATGATATTTAATTACTTCATATTACCTTTTTATTATATTGTGACATTTTATGTGCTGACATTATATGTGCTAAAACCATCACATTTAACTGTAAGAACTCCTTATCTAAACGTAATTGTACTGAAGTTCCTCGTAAGTACCTTGAATATATGTCTATCTCTACCAACTTGAAAACATACAAACCACCTCTGTCAAACTGTTCCCAAATGTTGTTGTATGGGCCTAAAAAAACCAATGAAACAGTGTTTACTAAGCATAATAAATCCATAAAATGCAGTGGCTACCAGAGTTTGTTCAACTCTTTGAATGCACAAAATTGAGGTTCACAAGAAAAAGTCTATTTAGGAATTTAACACAATAGTTTATGCTCCTATCCTCTGTGAACAAAGTCAGAAAGTATGACCCCTTGTTCTAGAGAACTGCTGGTGAATGACACCTGAGGCATCTGAGACTTCTCCCCTTCCACTGCATGAACTATTTATTTTTTGAACAGGGATCTGGACTAGAGGATTTCTACCCAAGGTTCATAGAATCATAGAATCATAGAATCTTAGGGGCTGGAAGGGACCTCGAGAGATTATTTAGTCCAACCCCCCTGCCAGAGCAGGGTCACCTAGAGTACATCACACAGGAACTCATCCAGGTGGGTTTTGAATGTCTCCAGTGAGGGAGACTCCACAACCTCCCTGGGCAGTCTGTTCCAGTGCTCTGTCACTCTCACAGTAAAAAAATTTTTTCGGATATTCACCTTGAACTTCCTATGCTCCAATTTACACCCATTACCCCTTGTCCTATCACTGGTCATTACCGAGAAAAGCCTAACTCCGTCCCCCTGACACTCACCCCTTACATATTTGTAAACATTGATGAGGTCACCCCTCAGTCTCCTTTTCTCCAAGCTAAAGAGACCCAGCTCCCTCAGCCTTTCCTCATAAGGGAGATGTTCCACTCCCCTAATCATCTTCGTAGCTCTGCACTGGACTCTCTCGAGCAGTTCCCTGTCCTTTTTGAACTGAGGGGCCCAGAACTGGACACAATACTCCAGATGTGGCCTCACCAATGCAGAATAGAGGGGGAGGAGAACCTCTCTTGACCTACTAATCACACCCTTTCTAATGCACCCCAGGATGCCATTGGCCTTCTTGGCCACAAGGGCACATTGCTGGCTCATGGTCATCCTCCTGTCTACCAGGACCCCCAGGTCTCTTTCACCTACACTACTCTCCAGCAGTTCAGCCCCCAACCTGTACTGGGACATGGTGTTGTTCTTCCCCAAATGTAAAACTCTGCACTTCCCCTTGTTGAATTTCATCATGTTTCTCCCCGCCCAACTCTCCAACCTATCTAAGTCTCTCTGAATGGCAGCACAGCCTTCTGGTGTGTCAGCCACTCCTCCCAGCTTAGTGTCATCAGCAAACTTGCTGAGGGTACATTCTATACCCTCATCCAGGTCGTTGATGAAGATGTTGAACAACACCGGTCCCAGTACCGACCCCTGTGGGACTCCACTAGTCACACACCTCCAACCAGATTCTGCCCCATTGACTACAACTCTCTGACTCCTTCCTTTCAACCAGTTCCTAATCCACCTCACTTCCTGATCACCAAACCCATACCTGATCAACTTTTCTACAAGGATGCTGTGGGAGACGGTGTCAAATGCTTTACTGAAATCAAGATAAACCACATCTACCGCTCTACCATCATCTATCCACCTAGTAATTTCCTCATAGAAGGCTATGAGGTTAGTCAAACATGATTTACCCTTGATAAAACCATGTTGACTGCTCTTGATGACCCCCATGTCCTTGATGTGCCTGGAGATAGTCACAAGAACAAGTTGTTCCATCACCTTTCCAGGGATGGAGGTGAGGCTGACCGGTCTATAGTTACCCGGGTCCTCCTTCTTGCCCTTCTTGTAGACTGGAGTGACATTTGCTATCCTCCAGTCCTCAGGCACCTCACCTGTTGCCCATGACTTACTGAAGATGATGGAGAGTGGCCTAGCAATGACCTCCGCCAGCTCCCTCAGCACCCTTGGGTGCATTCCATCTGGACCCATTGATTTATGGATGTCCAGATTACTCAACTGATCCCTAACCCAATCCTCATCTACCATGTCAAACTCTTCCTCTATCTTGACTTCTTCTGGGGCTATATGAATCTGGGGCTCATAGGGAGACCCTGCAGGAGTGAAGACAGAGGCAAAGAAGGCATTCAGCACCTCTGCCTTCTTTATATCCTCTGTCACCAGGGCTCCCACCTCATTCCTCAATGGGCCAATATTGCCTCTACTGCTAGTTTTGCTAGCTATGTATTTGAAAAAGCCCTTTCTATTATCCTTAACCTGACTTGCAAGGTTAAGTTCCAAGGAGGCCTTAGCTTTCCTAATTGCCTCCCTACATCCTCTGACAACAGTCCTATATTCCTCCCACGTGACCAGCCCCTCCTTCCATGATCTGTAGATTTTCCTTTTCCACTTAAGTTTGCCCAGTAGTTCCTTCTTTAACCATGCAGGTCTCCTAGCACCCTTACTAGATTTCCTAACCACTCCCTTAATCATCTTCGTAGCTCTGCACTGGACTCTCTCGAGCAGTTCCCTGTCCTTTTTGAACTGAGGGGCCCAGAACTGGACACAATACTCCAGATGTGGCCTCACCAATGCAGAATAGAGGGGGAGGAGAACCTCTCTTGACCTACTAATCACACCCTTTCTAATGCACCCCAGGATGCCATTGGCCTTCTTGGCCACAAGGGCACATTGCTGGCTCATGGTCATCCTCCTGTCTACCAGGACCCCCAGGTCTCTTTCACCTACACTACTCCAGCAGTTCAGCCCCCAACCTGTACTGGGACATGGTGTTGTTCTTCCCCAAATGTAAAACTCTGCACTTCCTCTTGTTGAATTTCATCATGTTTCTCCCGGCCCAATTCTCCAACCTATCTAAGTCTCTCTGAATGGCAGCACAGCCTTCTGGTGTGTCAGCCACTCCTCCCAGCTTAGTGTCATCAGCAAACTTGCTGAGGGTACATGGTTATATGTTCCACATCTATTAGAAAAAAAATAATTTATAGTTGTAGTCTTGGGCACATTCATAATAATCTAATAAGTGGGAACCTTTTATTTAGATAACCTGAACAAGAGCTTTAATGAAAAACATTGCAAAGCATTTTGTCTTTGTCATGAGTAAATAAGCATCTGATAAGACCTTCCTTTTTAAAAACTGCAAATCTGGTTTGGATGTGCTTTTCATATGTCAACAGAAAATTTTCAAGATAGAAATGATGTCACTAAAGAAAGCTGTTTTGTATGTTAGAATGTTATAACTTAAACAACATACACTATTGGACATGAGGCTCAGAGGCATCACTTAGTAGCATTAACAAATGCTACAGACACAATCATGCACAAGTAGCAATCCTTGTGTTTAAGAAAGGATGTTATTCAGCCTCCAAAGGGTAAGAGCAATTACCATGCAGGAGGCTCTGACTGAAGAGTTAACAGGGAAGCATAAAGAAAAACATTTTGGCAAAAGCACACTAGGGGTTGGAACAGGAGGAGAAAGCTTTCTATGCAGCTCTTACAAGACATGTCTGTTTAGAGATCATGTGATCACACTGAATCATTATAGAGAATATTTTCTTAAAGATCTTAATCTTCAAGTTTCAAAACACCTTGTTATCCCTGCTGAATCTTTACTATATCGGCTAAGACTGCTGTGAGTAACTGTAGCCTATCACAGTACACAGCTTGGATACTGTCAGCTGAAGTAAGTGCAAGAACTTGGGAAATGCCTTGGCAAAGCACATGCCGAAGTGAATATTTTATGACTCACAGGCATGTAGTTTTTAGTCATTTATTCTTAGTTACATATTTTGGACAACGTGATAAACTCTTCCAAAACTGACTGTGAACTTCATGCAAATATGTTTTTCTATCGTTCTTCATTCTGTCATAATCCTTGCAGCAGGTTGATAAAAAAGGAGCTCAGGATAACAACTGAGAGATTGTCAGCAATGTTGCGAAACGTTTTCATGGCATATAAAATAATTAAGGGGGAGATAGATTGGATTTGAGGATGACTATTTGTTTTCAGCAACTTCCCAGTGTTTCCAGTTAGTTTCAATTATGCACTGTTACTAAACTCAGAGTTTTAAATGTTTGTGGTTTGTTTGGCTTTGGTATTTGATTTTATTTTGTTTTGTTGTTGTTGCTTGTTTGTTGGTGTTGTTTTTTGGTGTTTTGTGAGGGGTTTTTTTGGTTGTTTGTTGGTTTTTTTGCCCTCTATAGTGCTGTGCTGAAAATTATCTTTTGGCTGAAAATGTTGGGGTTTTTATTTTGTTGTCTTTCATTCTTTAGCTGAAAACTGTTGAAATAAGTATGCTTCTGTAAAAAGTTATACATTCTGTGAAATACTTATTTTATAGAAGACTTGTTTAGCTATAAATGTTCCAATGAATTCTAATGCGAATCTCATAAATATTTCTGAATCAGTGCTCTCAGATAGATTATCTTTTCCCCTTTATTTTATGTTAATGTTTTGACATTAACTGCATTCTCTCCCACAGTGACACTTTAATTGATACATTTTAGCCTAGTGTTTGCCCCCTAAATTCAGGATTCTTATTTTCTCTGTTTTTGGTGTGTAGAAGCTTTGTTTGCCTGGAGATTTTATTTTCAGTTTTGTGTGCTGTTTTTTCTTTTTTCTTGATAACTTTGACATTGTGGCTGCTGAATCTGCCTTGCTTCTTGTACTAAGACAGAAATTAATTAATCTACCTTCCCAATTGCACAATCAAAATAAATTATGTCCACTAATTAGAAGGCACAGAAATCACATGTGCATTTTGGATGCCTAGACACTGTCAATATTTTTTTTTTTTTCATATAAATCACAAGCTTAATTAATTGCTTTAAAATGTGCACATATTTTTGTGCAAATGCATCTATACTTATGGTTCACAAAAAAATAAAAGGTAAATTAAATTTCCCTTCCACATATGAAAATATTGCCCTTAGTGTATCCTGGCTGTGCTTGGTGTTCTGCTTTTTCCCCAGTCATGGTGATAAATTTGGCTGATATCCTTATACTCTGAATTGCCACTGGGAATCCAACAGATTTCATTTTCTCCTGAATTACTGCCATGTAAGGTTGTGTTGCTTGGTTAATTTTGAGCACATTGTAATATGACTGATACCTAAATATCTTTTGGCTTCGAAGAAAAATTGTCTCAACAAGAAATAAAGAAGAAAATGAACAGGCTACTGAGGAAATGAGGAAAAAATATTTGTAGATTTTTATTTTACTGCCTGTTTTGGTAAATCAGTGATTTGAATTATTCATTGGTAGCTAAACCTATACTAGTAAAATCTACAGATATCACTAAACCAAAATTGCACATTAATCTGTCTCAATTGACCAAAGTTACTTTATAAAGATGACCATGAAGAAAATGTTTGTTCTTTTAATGAATAAATTAATCAGTCAGTAGGAGAGCGGATATAAGTATTCACCCATCTTTGGCTTTGTTTCCTGAAAGAAGTGTAGTGAAACTGGAAACAAAGCTACAAGTTGTATTATAATGATTAATTTTCTTGTTAGCCCAGACTGCCTTTTTTATTGTTGTTTGTTGGGAAGGTGTTAGTGTTTTGTTTAGTTTAGTTTTTTTTGTTTTTTTTTTAATTTGTAGTCTTATGGAATTGAAAGATAACAGAGCTTCAGTTGTTCTACACAGAAGATCAGTAAATCTTCAAAACTATTAAAATTTCTGGGTTTGCTGGGGGGTCTTTGGCCTTATGAAAAGGAAGAATATGTCCCAAGATGCCATGTTGAAAATTGCTTTATCTTTCTGAATAATTTGTAAAACTCTTACTGTAGAGCATAATGTTTAGTCAGCTCAGAAAGGGAAACACTGTACTCTAATTCAGTAGCAAATGTGGAAAAGGTCAGGGATTTTAAATTACATAAACACACAGAAGATGGAATACATCTTGAGATTTTCAAGTGATTCCTTTCCTGTGCCCTCTATTTTCTTTTTCCAAACCACTACTCCTGTATCTCACTAAACAAGAAGAGTTCACCTTGCAGATTTTTGCTAAAATAACAGAAGCTTCTTTTGCAGCTTGACTGGCTCTTCCTGAATCTATTGCTTCTGCAGCTGTTGCTGAACAAGCAGCTGCTCCCTTCACATGCTCTGCTGCTGAAGCTGAACCGTGAGCCTTGCTGGCGGCTCAGGTGGTTGCACAGCTCCTTAGCACGTCAGAAGCGGGCTCGTGGCTGTGGCCTCTTCTGAAATGTTTGCATGCAAGGTCACCAGAGACCCATATGGAAGAGGGGTGTTTGAGGACAGAGGAATGGTAGGTTTTGGGCACAGAAGTGTGTTCTGCAGCACTGCAAGTGCTGTCAAAGGGAAAGGGTAGAAAGGCACAAGAAGTGGAGAGGTTGGGCTGCAGGTAGGAAGCAATTCTGTCTTAAAACTGGCAAAGTCCTTTTCTAATATCTGGTACCAATGGAAGTATTCGACAGATGGGACCACCTCTGTGTTGTAGCTTAACTTATCTTTAAATTGAGCTCAGGCAAGCCCCACTAAGATTTGTGGTTGGGATGCCTTTGGTGTTTTGAGCTGTAAACTATGAAGTCCTGCAGCCTACAATGCTGCCTCCAATGTTAAGAAGAATTGTACTCCAATAATCAAAGCCCAGTTTAACTACTGAAGGAAATTATGATTTTGGGCTAATGCTTGGGCTAGCTGGCTTTCAGCATTCTTTGCAATAATTCAAGTTTGAGACAAAAGAGAAGTAGCCATGGAAGAATAAATGAGGAGAGAGGATTGAGAAAGAGGATTGCCAGCAGTTGTCAGCCCCATATTAGCAGATTGAGAGTGGGAAAGGCATAGTTTTTATACAAGCTAGAAAAAGGTTAGGACATATTGTCATCACAAGAAGAAAAATTTGCCAACATTAATGCCCAAGTGTCTGTGATCAGTCAGTAACAGGAAAGAATGTGGTCATATGAAATACTGCAAATGTTGTAGGAAATCCACATTATGTTTTGAAAATGAGAATAAATATGTCAGTTACCTTTCTTGCAAGAACTGACAAACAATGGCCTGGCCTGGATATATATTATGAAAGAGAACTCTCAGGTTTATTCAGTGAATTTGAGACAGATTTCCTATGTCGTCAGGTTTTTTCAAGTTTTGAACTCTGGTGTTTCAGGAAAAACCTTTCTGACATTTAAATGCTTCATGTGTTGTAAACACAGATTTGTAAAATGAAGGTATGGATAAAAACTAAATGAGAACAAAGTTTCCTTGACAATCAAATTATTGTTAGACGAGATCATGGACCCCCTGTTGTGGTTTGGTTTCATCTAGAAGAAATCTAGTTGGTGTGCTCAGAGGATGTTTTGAGATTTTAAGTGAAGTGCGATAAGTGGGAGCATCCTGAAGTCACTTCACAAAGCATTCCTGATCTGAACTAAGGTGCTAGTGGAGATGCACTATTAGTTGTTATTAACCATCAATATCCATGCTTAGTGTGTTTATTGCTGACTGAATACCTGAACAAGCAATTCCAACTTTGAGAGCATTCTTTGGAGACCAGTTAGGAAATCTGCTAAAAAACCCTAGCTACTAGGTAATAATGATTCCTTCCCCCACCCCCCATCTCCCTTTAGCCCTAGCATTAGATTTAATTTAAACATTCCAATGCAGTTTAAAAGATGACTGTTTTTTACCTTAGAGGTTGTAAAGACAAATGTAAGTGAAGACAACAATTTCTTTGGCTTAATCATGCACATCCTAGCCCATAAAATTAAGTGCATGTGAGGTATTTTAAGCAAGGTTATTTAACTGCCAAATTTCTATGGAATTAAGGAGCCATTTTTAGACAATGTCAAGAGTTTTCCATGCTAACATTTCCTATGTCCACAGCTAAGCATTTGTTGGAATGGAAGACCCTTACAAGCTTCCTTGGTACAATTTATTCCTGATACTGTTCCTTGAATTTGATATTTTAGGGGATTATGAATCTATTTTTTAAGACTTCATCCATATCGAGAAAGCCAGTACTGAGTCTGAAATATTGAATTAGGGTTTTTAATTTAAAGTATCATACCATATCGACAATGCTGGTGGCCAGGAGCTGTACTTCTAAGGATGATAAAGTTAAGGTGTTACATTTTGCTGGGTACTTTTGGACTGGACCATAAATAGAAAATCAGGAGACGTGCAGATCTTGTGGTGATACTTGTTGGCTCAGGGTTGACACTCCCTGCAGTACTAAGCAGAAAAGGCAGCAGTAAAGGCTACTGCTTGACATTCAGTTCTGACGACAGTGATCTTATTGATTACTGCTCCTAGGAGCTTGCCACCCTTAGCAAAATGTACTGAGCAGTTTAATGTGTTTGGTTTGCAAACATAATTTCATTAGCATCTAGGTGGGTTCTGCGCCATCCAGAGTGGTCTGTGTTGCCACGGCTGTGCTGCAGGCAGTATCTAAGTTTTCTGCTAAAGAACCAGTTTGAGTTTGCCTGCCGCAAGCTTCAGTGTTTGCTAAGTAGATATAGCCTGGCAGTTTGCAGCTGAATTTTCCCCCTGTTACCAGAGCTCAGCCACAGTGCAGGTCCAGCACTGTTGAAATTACTCTCTACTAGAGGAAACAAACAGACAATTTGGTACCTGTCTGTGCTAGTTAATGAGAACGTTTATTTACTTCCACAGATGTATCACCACATCTAACTTCAGAGGTACAATAGGGAATCACAATGAATAATGTATTGTTAAATAAATGCTTGTGTTATTACTTTCCCAAAGGAGGGAGAAAAAACAAACAAACTACCTTTTTTATGCAATTAATAAAGTTATGTATTCTCCAGTTGTAAGCTATCTGCAATTATTAGTTTTGTTTTTTTTCTTTGTTTTTTATATGTATTACAAATACTTTCAAATTAGTCCAGGGTCATCTCATAATAAAACAAATATATGTGTAAGTCTGCTTCTAAAGTGATCTACCCTAATTTGAAGAGTGATTCTGTTGGGGTGAACACTGACAGGAGAAGTCCTTCTCTGCCAGAAGTATTGAGAAAAAGGAACAATTGTTTTTTCAATCCCCTTGTTGTAATCTGTTGCAAGACAGAATTTTAAGGTAATCTCAGAACACTGTAGGAGTGTTGACCTTCCTTCCTTCCTTCCTTCCTTCCTT
>NW_009953726.1:0-5463 GCF_000747805.2 Chaetura pelagica
CCACCTTCCAGCCGGCCCCTTCGGTTTTGGCACCAGGGATGAGTTCTTTTGTTTCTTCTGCCAATGATTCATTTAAATTATCAGGTTTTAGACTTTTTATCTTTCCTTGCATTCCTGTTATATCTGTGTCACTTATATTTGATTTTGGTACTGTTTTTGAGATGTCAGGTTTTGTTATCGTCATTTCTTCTTCTGATACACTCATCTCTGCTTTTTCAGCCTCTGCTAAGGTCTGCAATTTTTCCTCTCTGTCGCTTACCTGAGTTTCTGTTTTCCCTGTCTCATCCTTTGTAGTTGCCCATGTAAATGTAGGTAATTTTAGTTTTGGCAGCCTGAATTTGCTTTCCTTTCCCTCTGTTTCCATTTCTACCGTTTTCAATCCTATGTCCATCTTCAAAGTTTTATCTGCTGAGGTCATGCCATCTTCTTTTGTCTGTACGTTTTTTACAATGGTAAATGATTCATCTGTGATTTCTTCTCCTTGTACTTTCATATCAGGTTTAGGTTTTGTGGCTATTTTTAATGATGGCATTTGTATTTTCCAGGTAGTTACTTCTGATTCTGCATCAGACATCTGAGGTTTCACATCGAGATTCCTGTCATCCTCTGAACCTTTATCAGCGGTTGTTTCTGATACTGAATCTGGAACATCACTTCCTGCTTTCATGTTTTCAGTCTCTTGCTCTTTTCTTTCGGATATTGAAATCCCAGACTTTGTTTTCTGAATTGTTATCATTTGTCTGTCTTCTACTCTTTTTTCTCTTGTTTCTAGTGTGTCAGATAGTGAGTGTAATTCTGCTTTAGCAGTGCCTATTTCTAGACCTTTTACCTGTCTGGATCCTTGTGCTGTGTAAGCTGTCATGTCTCCGTTAATTTCACTTTCTCCTTCTGTTTTACCTGCTCTTCCTTTCTGTTTCTTTTTTCGTGATTTTGATGAAGCTTGTGGTGTTTGTTTAGTTGGGATTTCTTTCAGATCAGGTGTTTCTAAGCTGGGCTGTGATATCTGTATAGTCATAGCTGGTACTTCAGGAACAGTAAATTTTGATGTTGACTCCTTGTCTTTCTCTTTTCTAATGTTTATTTCAACTTCAGGGCTTTTTCTTACATGAGATGGAATGCCATTTTTCATATCTTTTAGGTCTTTTGTTAAAGTTTCATGTACCTCCCCAGTTTTGATTTCATAAGCAGGGGATGTTGTATATTCAACAGTTGGTATTTCGGGATTTTCCAGTCTGATGTCTTCTTTATGTATTTCTGCTCTTTCAGATAGCAGTGTTGTTTTTATTTCTTTTTTTTGCTTGTCTCGTGTTTCTGGTTTGGATCTGTGCATTTTGAATCCAATGCTAGGGAACTTCAGTTTCTTTTGACTTCCTTTTTTTTCCTTGATATGGATGTCTTGTTGAAATTGAGATTCCGTGTCTGTGCTTGTAGGGGAAATATCCTGTATAGCAGGCTCATATGCATCTGATGTACTATGAGATCTTCTGTGCCCCAGTATCTTTTTATTTTTAATTGACTGGAATTTTGGCCATGATAGTCTGTCTTTTTTAGGTCTTTTGCTTCTTCCTACCCTTTGGCTCACAATTAATGTTTCCCTGTCTTCTTCTGAAATGGCTTTTCCTGAATCGTGAAGTGTTTCTTCAGGAATGCTCTCACTGAGCTCTTTTTCCTGAAAGAGGAAATAGTAGTTAGAAGATTAGAAGTAAAATATATATAGATTAAATAGAAAATAAAATACCCATAATACTATAAAATATGTAGAAAAATGTTGGTTTTATTCACAGTTGTTATATAAAGAATTCCTGAAAGTCAGAAATTAAAAGAAATTGACTATATGACTGTAATATGTAAATTTCTGAAGAGTTACATTCTTTGCAAAACTTGCAGTAAACTGAGGTTTATATATCTCTCTCTATATATGTCTGTACAAATATATACATATGCAATATATATATACGTATATGAAGATAAGAAGAATTTTCAGTGTGATGGAGATCTGTGAGCAGATCACACCCATGGAGACATCAGTGATTAAACTAATATTTTTTTAAAAAATAATAATTTAATTTATGAGCTTTTGATTAATTTATATATTTTTTTTTTACTGATAGTCTGCATTTTGAAAAATATTGAACAGAAATATTACAGAGCCTACCTGAACCTGCTCCATCAGTTAACACTTAACAACAAAAAAAGTGCTGGCTCACTAGAGAAGAATGTTTTCCTACCCCAATGCAAGTTTGTGACTTTATCCAAAATCTATAGTCTTGCCCAGAATATTTATAAAGCAGGAAGTATTGTGTGAGACTAAAAAATCTCATTATTAGTCATGCTAGTAAGTTTAAACAAATGTCTAAGTCTTAAGAAGACACAGGTATGTATTTTCTGGTCTATTTCCACACAGACCATTACTATAGTTCTACCCAAGCTTTGCAAAGTAATCAAATATCTACCTGGCTTATTCTTTCCTTTTTGTACTGGGCTGCAGACTGAATGTGTTCCAGCTCTTCTTTCCCAGCAATTTTTCTTTTGAGGCTGAATTGGACTCTGTATGGCTCGGAATATTGGAGAATCTTGAGTGCATCTTCATATTTGATATTATCAAAAAATATTGTAGCACTTAGAAGCTGATCACCTGCAAGTCCAATCAGACAGAATTTTAGTTTGTGTTTTCATGAAGCTTTTCAAATTCTGTTGAATTAATGTTCACTAAAAAATGTGATCACACTCTGTTTGTTTAACATATAAAATTATGTTCACATAATAGAATCACAGAATAGTTTAAACTGGAAAGGACCTCTGGAGATCATCTAGTCCAACCATCCTGCTCAAGAAAAGGTCATCTACAGCTGGTCTATATACAGTCAGGTTTTGAAGATTGCCAAGGATGGTGACTCCACAACCTCTCTGGAAAATCTGTTCCAGTGCCTGACCATCATGACAGTAACAAAGTTTTTTTTCTTACATTTTTCAGTATTTGGACTTTTGTTCTTGTTGAAATCATTATTTACTGTAGTTTTGTGGCATACTATTTTATGAAAGAATCAAAGGCAGGTTCTTCATTAATATTATAGGTTGCAATCTTTCTAAATTTCAGTTGTGTATATATCACTTTCTATGTATTTTTTCACTGTTCCAGTGAAAATGCAATTATTTTTTATGGTATATTCATTATTATTTAAGAAACTTAACTTACAAATTATTAGTATGGAAAATTTAAGCTGATATATAACGTTAGTTGGTTTGAGACCTACTATTTCTATTACTTATAGAGATGGCAGATCAGGCACGTACCTACATGCACACACAATTACATACCTGATTATTTTAAGATATTAAAAACCAAACCAAAACAGAAAATTAGACTGTACCTTCTCTTAGACTAAATATCTTTGAAGCAGGAGATTCCTTAAGTACTTTTTTGACAAATATTCCTTCATTTCCTCCACCCATCACACTAAATCCACTAGCACCAGCTTCCACTTCTGTTTTCAGGGTCACTTCCATTGTCTCCTAAACATAGAAATAAGTGTGAATTTATAATTGTTATTAATTTGTATAAAAGTGTTCTACATAATTTTACAATAAAATATTTGAGTGTACTCAGGTAAATTTTTAGAAGTTTCAGAAGGATTATCTAAAACAGAGAACGTACTTGTTCGCTGTGGGTTTGATTCTGCTTGAAATTTGGATTAAGCACATGTTTTTAGGTTTACATTGGATCAGGGCCACAGAAAAAATAGGCTGAAATTTTAGAACATGAAACATATGAAAACTGAAAGGCCTGAAAGACTCTATTTTTGGTGAAGATGTTAAGCACCTGAATTAGAATCAGTAGGCCAGAAAAGTCAGACTAAGAGCTAATGCTGTACTCTACTCAAACAGGAGAAGGCTAGAGAATGCTTTAAAGAATTATGGAAGGACCCCCAAATAGGACAAGTGCCTGTGCCACAACTAGACAATTTGTGAAGTTCCTGGTCAAAACAAATCTAAAGTGACTCTGCCTATTTGTCCTTCCCTCTGTCCACCCATCCACACCTGGTTGTTGTAATGGACTTCACAGTTTTGCAAGCCACATGCCTAAAACTACGGAGTGCTTTTAGACTGACCTGTGGATGTCTCTGTTTTGATTTGTCAGCAGAATATTTTTTGTTTTCTTCTTGAAGCTGAAAAATAATTTGCAAGTATTTAGTGTTCAGAAGTCATCCTGTTGTAAAGTACAACAAAACTATCCATCATGTCTAAACAAAATGTTTTGTTTAGACTAAAAGCTGAGGCTGAATTTAATGGCAACAGAGCAAAATTGTGATCTAGAAGTGCAATGTACCATGTGAATGATCTAACTATATTATTCCCAGTAGTAATTTAGATGCCAAAGCCTCCCTGCATTGTACCAAAATTTGCATGAAATGAATGCCAGAGACCAAGTGTATGAAGGCATGGGGAGCTTTTCTGTGTTACTCATGTAGAACATTTCTCATGCTTTCATCTTTGTGAACATACACTTTTTTTTTTCATTTATTTGACTTCAGCATGAATTTCAGACTGTTCCTACTTACCTTAATACAACAGTACTAATTCAATCTTTATGTTTTAATAACCAAGAGGTACAGTTCATTTTGAAATGCATATTAGTTAGATCCAAGTGAGTTAAACATTCTAATAGGAAAAGCATTGTGATTTCTTGACACGTTCTGCCACAGATCCTTTCAGGAATGTTGGGGGTTTTTGCCAAGAAACACAAACTTTCCCAACAAGAAGTTCAGTACAATAAAAAACTATTGATTAACATGGCCCTGATTTTGGTGGGAAGATGGAGACAATATGGCTGTAACAACACCCTGTTACATGACATAAGAGTCTCAGCTACTTCCAGGAGCTAAGGCCTCTTGAATGAACTTGGTAAAGCCATGTCTACATAAAAACTCAGTGTCTTGCCTTTAAATATTCTTCTTCTACAGAATAGTCATAAACTGGAGAGGATCCTTGTGGCCTTGGACGGATGTCTTCTACTGCCACTTCATTAACCTGTGGGAAACAAATGAGAGGTGGGAAAGGAACACCCACCCTTAAACAGTGACCCATTTCTTCAGAATAGATTTTCTACTTAGTCATAGTCTCCTTCTGTGTTCTAATCTTTCTTTAGTCATGACAGATGTAGAATAACCAATAACTTTTCTTAGATCAAGAACAAGTACAATTTTCATTTAAGGACGTTACTCAAGGACACAAAGGATAGACTCCTGAGAGACAAGAACTGTGGTATTCTGATTTTGGTTCTCTTAATGAATTATATTCATCTACAGACTAATTGGGCTGGAAACACTGCCAGATCAATTAGTAATCATTTAAAAAGCAATAAAAATTCCTTTACCTGCTTTATTTGTACACCTAACTTTTGCATCCTGCAAAGCTTTATTGCCCTCTATAACCAGGCAAACCATGGACGAATCCCAGCAGGAA
>NW_009953726.1:5777-28969 GCF_000747805.2 Chaetura pelagica
AGGAATTTCTGCTGACAAACACTTGGCATGCTTCCTTCTGGATCAAAATGATAGGGAATCTAAACTGGCTAAACTTTAAAGAGAAGTTACTGCAGTCAACAGCCATGTAATAGTTTGCTAAGTCTTGGTATTAAACTTATGCTGCTGAATCATGGCAAAGAGCAAATCACTTTATCATCATTCTGGATTTTGATCTGGCAGGATAATCCTAAGAAGAAATGCAACATTTTTCATGGGCAAAAAAATCACCAGCAAGATCCACTTGTAAACAAAATACAGAAGAACCCATTTTAACAAAATGCCCAATTTCCATACCCATCCACCCCCGAAAAAAGAATAAATAATACAACAAAACAAAACAAATTACTCTAAAAAAACTCACAGATTCTTCGTCCTCTGCATCCGCATCTGCATCAGCATCTCCTGGAGGCTCGGCCGGTCTCAGCTGTCGCCCAGAACCTGAAAGCAGCAGGTGGGTTGTTGGTGTCTGTAGGAGCCACACAGAGCACAGAGCAGCCAGCCTGCAAGCTGAAGCCCTCCTGAGAAGCAAGGCTGGGGGACGTGCAGGACTGGCTGGAGAAAGGCCTGCTTTCACTCACATTCCTTATCTCAGACCTCATCAGGCTGATCTTTCCAAAGATACCAGAAATATTCATACCCAGAAATGTAAAGGCTTTTGTGAAGGCAAAAATTCCAAGATTGGAGAAAATGTAGAAAATGTAAAACTAGAAGTTGGCCAGATTTTCCTTTTTTAATTTTTTTTATTTTTTTTTTTTTTAATTTTTTACGACCAAGGCAGGCTTGAGGTATGTATTGGGCAGAATTGGCAGGGATTTGGCAGCTCTGGGGTGGTGTCTGTGGGAAGAGGTCAGGGACCACGCTATGTTGGACACAAATGTTTGCATCCAGCCTTACCTGCAATGCTGAACTGATCAGAGGAGCTTCTGGTACCTCTGTGAAAATGTGTTTAAGAAAGGGTGGTTAACACTGGGGAAAAAGAGACACTTCCACTAGAGGAGGAAGCTAGAGAAGACTGCACTAGAGCAGGAGGAGGGAGAGGCGATGGCGGAGCAGGAGAGATGCTGGAGCTAAATGGGACCTTGAGAAGGAGCTGGAGGAAGAAAAGCCACAAGAGCACAATCAGAGGGGAGGAGGCTTAATTCTGAAGGATGGGTGGCTGGTGGATAAACCCACTCTGGGGCTACTGAGTAGAAAGCAAGGCGTGGAAAAACAAAACCAGCCACAAGCTGCTGACCCCTGTCTTCTGCACCAACCCTCACCTCCCCAAAAGAACTGAGTGTAAGCCACAGCATGGGAACTGGAAACCAGAAAGACCAGAGGAGACGTGTGCAGCAAGGAGATGAGCTGTTTTTCCCTAAGTCCTTTTAATTATTGTTTTTAATTATCAGAATCACTAACTAAAAGTTACACAATTGGCAACAAATTAAATTGACTTAAAATCCTCATTTTGAACTCTTCCTTGCTTCTGATAGAGGTTTTAAGACAAGAGTGAACATCATGAAGCTTTGACAGTCATCGAGATTCTGCTTTCCTGGTTTTTAAAAGTATTCAGGGCAGAGAGAGATGGGGTGATGGAGATGAGCTGTTTGAAAAAGTAATGCTGTTGAAATGCCTTAAATTCGGCACCAAAGAATAAGAACAGTATGAATGCATCAGTGATTTCAGAGGTACAGGCTTAGCTAGTAGAGGACAATGTGGCTGAATTCCACATTCCCTGATACTCAGGCTGTTCTAATATATGCACGAGTCCTTGTCCTGATAACTATGTCTCTTTCTTCTCCATTTTTTCCAAGCCATGAGGCTGTCCAGTTCTGCAACTGCCATTAGTATACATAGTTTTGGCTCTCCTAAACAGACCCTCTGGGTTAAAAAATATGCTTGAAGACTAGAGAAGACAACAGCAAGCAGAACTGTGCAACTCACTCATTGTCTACTTTAAATGAGGAATCCCTGGACTGGAATGCAACATTCCTGGATGTGAATATTACATGCTGTGTTGCTGACAAGCTGGCACGACTTATGTATGCATGCAATCACTCCAACTTCTGCAAGTTGCCAAGCCCTTGTTAAAATGGCTGTGTTTTTGTTAGCCTTTCTTCATAGTTTTCTGATAGTCTACATTTATTTTTTGTTTGATTATTTGAAGTATTTTAGTATAAGCAGGATCTTCAGGCCACATGATCGGTAATGGGCCACTTTGTTAAGATGAATGGTGACAGTGTGCTTCCAGTGGGAATATCCTATGCCAGTTTGTGGGCCAAGTTTCCAAGTTGGGTAGAATAGAGGGCATCCTCATCAGCCATATGTACCTCACCTTAATCAGCTCCCCAGTGGCATTTTAGCTCCAGAGAACTGGAGCCAACTCAGAACACATCAGGGCTGCCAGATCATGCCTCCCTTAGCCTTCAAAGGGCTAGTCCTCATGTCTACAATGGACAATTCTAGAAAATGGTCTTAATGCAGACCCTAACTCAAATTAAAGACATGCATAAATTGATTTGATTTTTTTTCAAATGCTCTAGCATTGGCAATTTTCAGATAAAAAAACCCCCAAACCAAACAAAACCCCAAATCCTAGCACAAAACCTGGTCAAAAAATTACATGTGGATTTATGAACTTGATTTTTGTCATTTCTGCTTGAAAATTCTGGAATCCATTAATGAAGCTCTTTACCACATCTATTTTAATAAATATCATACGTGGAGAAGAGCTGCAGAACTGACGCTTGATTCTGTAGTTTGCTTAGAGCTTCTAAAGATTCAGGTGCCAACAGTGAATTTTATGGCAGTTACTGAAATTACAAGAAATAGTAAGGACTTAGTCTTGTGGCACTGCTGTATATGAATCCCACCCACAAGACCTGCAGTCCAGTAGAATGACATAACAATATTGTTTGGCTTGCTAGAGCCTTTGCTCCTCAGCGCAGCACTTCAAGGCTAATTACAGCATTGATTCCTGGTGGCTGCCAATAATTTTGCTACTGGAAAAGAAAAAGGAAAGAAGTATCTGGAAGTATCCTTGGGCTGGTTCACCATGGCATGTTGTTTGGGTCTAGGGCACCACAGCTATCCTATAGGTTCTAACTGGGGTAAAACGCTAAAACCAGATGCTTTAAACAAAGGATATTTAGAATGACCAGGTGATCAACACCTTCAAAATCTTCCTGTTGCTAAGACTGGGTTACTTGTAAAATCCAAGAGAATTAGATCACTTACTGAAGTGAGACCTGAACACTTATTACCCATCAAGATGTCATTTTAAAACAACAGACGACACTATCAATTCTTTTTCAGTGTGGATGTAGAGATAGACCTGGCTTAGATGACATCGCACCTGGGGCTGGGCCAGGAGAGAAGTTTCTTGTTTTCTGCCAGTTGTTGATCAAGCAAAGCAGTGCTGTATGATGCACAAGGGTGGCTTCACATGCTTCACCATTGTATTCACATGCTTGCCAAGTATTGGCAGGTCATTACTCTGCTTGTTCTTGCTAGAGGGGCTACAGTTCAAGGTTTGCCAAAATGTTGCCAGAAAATTCCCCTGCTGTTAAGAGGAAAACCTGTCAGGACAAAAGGTACCTTTCACCTACCTCCTGACGGGTAGGAAGAGAAAGAGTCCTCCTGTTAAAGCATTTAGTAAACTACTACCTCTCCTAAGTGGTGATAGTAGGACACCTTCCGACAAAATGGAGCAACAGACTATTGTGCCCAGGGCTGAGAGGGATGCAGCTGAGATTGCATGGAGGGACACCAGCTACAAAAATGACCAAAGCTTTGCAAAGAGGCATTTCCATGCACCCCTATTCCCCCAAACTCTGCCTACCTGTATACTAATTCTCCCCTCTACCATAGCTAACCCACGTAATAAAAAAACTACTTGTGCCTCTGATTCCTATTGCAGACTAAGATTTCCTTCATTTTTTTCCCCAGTACTTCAAAAACAAATCTGTAAAGGAAGAGAACTGCAGTACAATGATCAATTCCATTTTCAGTACAGCCTTTTTTTCTGCATATAGAAGACTGTGCCAATAAACTGTGATTTATATGCATGTCATGCTAATGCCCCAATAGTAGTGATGCCAACATTTTATAGGTTTTAACTTTAAAAAAAAACAACTCTGGACAATCAATGCTTTGTTCAAAATATTTTCATAAACAAGATGGAATTTACATCAGTGACTACTTCTAATAGCCACTGAACTGACTTCAGAACAAGGGAATTTTTTGAAAGTAGTCAGTAGGAGTTACACAGGCTGGAACATTTTCTAGCATATGACCGAAAATTGTCTTTGCTTTTCAAATGCAATTTTTAAAAGATTATTTTTTCTTTAATCTAGCAACCCAGATGGACTGTTTTGGGTAAACCCACAAAAATAGGTTAGTTTTTTGGTATTCACATTCAGTGGGTAACAGTCTCCAGGCCCACTTTTGAGATATTATAATCAATTAGAAGTATGACAGTGTCATCAAACTAAAATAAATTGCGCTTTAATACATTGTATGAACTGAAAAGAAACAGCTTTAACTGGGACACTGGTATATAAATCTACTATAATCTGTATCCTTTAGAATCAAATTAAGAATAAAAGAGCAAATAATATCAGAAATGTTAAAAAAAATAACTGTATATTCCTTTGCTGACCATCCTAGCTTTATTGCTTAGAAATTATATCTTTTTCTCTGCAATTTTTAGATTTGGACTTTTTGCCTTTGAAGATTTTATGCTAAATTATGAGCGAATATGAATATTGTGATTTCAGGTAATCTGCTCTTATTTTAAAGCATATAAGTTTTCCTTGCATCAACTTATTAGGCATCATCTTTCCTTCTAAAAGTGGCTTGTTTTGGTTTACTTTCTTTATTTTTATTTATATTTTTGTCTGAGATATCTAAAATACTGCTGTTGTTTTCCCAGAGATTTTAGTGTAGATCAGTTAAAACTGACAACAGTAGCAATGGTTGTAATGCACATATTTTTTACAAACATGCAGGTTAAATATTCTTGATTCTCAGGTAATACCCTCACAAGAAGTGGCTCCTTTTTGCCATATACTGACTACCATGAAATATCTAACTTTACCTCAAAAGCTAGTTCCTCTTAACAGACAGAAACCTGAGCTATGGCAACACATGTCCAGAGATGAAAGCTTGTATGCTTTACTCACTCATTTATTACTGTTTGTTAATATATGAAAATCACAACCTGTGCCTTCACTTTACTGGGATTTTGGGTGTTTTCTAGCTTTTCTTAGCTATGATAGTTAACAGCCCTGATTGGGCAGTGTTGTGGAAATGAATAGCTTTAAGTCCATAGCCAGTTGCAAGATTCATGCCCAGACATGTGGGCGAGGGTAGGACATCCTTAGGTCAGGTCTCTTCTGACAATGCAAAGCACACCCTGAGCACAACACCCAATTTGTATTATTAATAAGGAGGAGGAGGAGTGCATAACTGCAAGACAAACAACCATAGTTATAATTTACTATCATTGACATTGCTGGCACTGTGTTTGACCCAGGAAAGAATTCATACATATAGGTCAGTAGTATTCACAGCACTCCCTCATGTGTCTGTCTTGCTGTAAATAGAGTCGTGCATCACTGCATGGACAGTTTCAGCTGGCTCCTATCTCAGACCCCTCTTCCTGCAGTCATCAGTCCCTGTACCTGCTGATCTGCCTGTCTCTGTGCCCTCAGGAAGCCTGTCATGGGCCTGTTACTCCTCATGCATGTGTGGGTAGTCACTGCTAATGCCCTGCTCCAGAATTCCTCCTATTTTTTTATTTTTTTTTATTATTAAATACTTATTTTTTAATTAAAAAAGAAAAACGAATCCCATAATTTAAAAATTAAACCTCTTTCTCAAATTGGGTAGTGTGCCTGATTCCCACCACCACCCCCCTCACCCCAGCTTGTTCTCCCTGTCTTGCAGGTATCTCAATTACTGGGATTCCTTTTCTTCCCTCAGAGCTCTCACAGCCACTGGAGCAGCGCAGCTGCGAGGCCCCGCAACCCCTCCCACTTCACTTCTTACATTTAAAATAGGGAATATTTAGAATAGTTAGAATATTTTAAATCACAGGGCCCAGGTCAGGAAAGCACTTGATAACAGGAACACTATGCACATGCTTGGCATTCATCTTGGCCTCTCAAGAGCTGTTTTTCAGATAGGTAAGTTCACCTGACTTTAGTTTACTAAGAGAAACTTCTCACTTCAAGGTTATGGGCAAAAAGGCACCAATTCAAGCATTTTACTTTTTATTTGGCTATTTCAGTGCTTCAGTTTCTGTGTCTACTTTTTTATATACATCCCAATCCAGAGTCTTTTTTTTTTTTAGGTTCTATTTTTTTTTATGAGTTATTAAATTAATGCACCTTGCTGTGAGTTCTTTGGGTTTCCCAGGATATCCCAGAAGACTAGAGACTGATGAATGAACATAGATCAACCAGCTAATTAAAATATCCCTTCTGCTGGGCAACATTATCCAGCATACAAGCTATTGCATTCTTGGTTTGGTGGTTTGCTTAAAGATCTCATGACTGAAAAATGGCCTAAATCAGTTATTTTTTATTTTTTTAAGCCTGCACAGACAGCACTACAATGACAACAAAAGGGCTTTTTTTTTTTTTTTCCATCTCAGCTACCATTTTATGGATACAAACATGAATTTTTGACACTTCAAAGAACTATTTTCACCACTTTCCAAAATCAGCTGTGCTAAAGATCTCTGAATCCACAAGCAGATCTTTGTTTTCTGCTAATGGCATGAATAGGCTTGACAAACTGGGATCTGCCAACCCCTGTGCTAAAAATGTTGTGCAAATTATATGCACGAAAATAGTTGCTCAGTATCAGAAGTGGCCTGAAATGTTTCACTATTTCTCTTTGTTTCTCCCTCAGTTTTTTTCTTCACCTCAAGTTACAGATGGAAGGGTGACTTAGTGCTACATTAAAGAGGACTAAAAGCCTAGAGTTTTTGTAATGCTTCAAGGTCTATTGTTAAAAAGAAACAAACCATGGCAGATTTGTTGTCCAGAACTGCTGTCTGGAGGCCACACAGCAAAGAACATCTGCTCTAACACCACACCTTGGGTCCTGCTGAGTCTCTTTAAGTGCAAATGCCAAGATTAAGTATAAAGACCCTGAAGAAAACATACTAGGAACACACTCCAGGAGTGTGTAGGACTGCTCAGTGCAAGGGGCTTGGCTGTAGTAGTTCATCCTCACCAGCCAAATGCTCCTGGGCAGTTTGGTGGAGGAGTCATGTCCTTCCAAGCAAGGGAATCTTTATCTGCAAATAAAGCTCTTTATGTATGAATTTGCCAGAACATTTGCTTCCTTGCAGAAACTGCCATGAGGTTTAAAGCCTAGCCCATGGCACAGGTTCTTGCACACTCTATGTAGGCTTGACTATGATCTCCAGCAGGGCCTCAGCATTGCCAGTAAACAGATCCAACTAAATTGGGGAAAACTATCAGTGAAAAATCAAGAGGTTCACCTTCTACAGAGATTTCCTAGTGCATTCCAGAGATCTGGATTCATTCCATTGTCCTGCAATATCCCACGGACTGAGTTACAACAACTGCTGGGCAGGGCTCTGGGGCATGGCAGGACTGCGGCGGGAATGCCACGGCTGTCACTCTATCCGGGCAGGATACGTGGCAATGGGGAGATGCAGGCACAGTGTCACGGAGGGGGCTGCCTCTCCCACCCCTCCATTGCAGGAATGTAATGTTACTTCACTTGAACCACTGCCAGAGAGACAGCGGGGACACCCAGTAGCTCCACCTAGACAAACCAGCCTGTCAGCTCTGAAATGAACAAATGCCACAGCAGAAAAAGCAGCCGTTCTGCCTCAGAAAAAGTGATCAAGTGAGGAATGGCACCTCCCCTTTGGTGTCCTCCCTCTGCCCTGTGCTGGGAGTAGGACCCTGCCCACCCAGCCCTTTTAATTGTGGTCTCCCTACCTATTTCTGTGGGATTAAGACAAAGGACTAGTGCGTGGAATGAAGGTAAAGATTTTGCTGCAGAAGTGCCTTAGCAGGCCTTATTATCTGCCGGATGATATCAGAACCAGCTAAACCTGTGTTCAAGCTATACTCCCACCTTTGTTTCGTGCTTGGCTTGGTAATGGCCCCTGACTGCTCCCTGTCACTGGGCTGCATACTCGTGCTGTGATGGATGCAGCACAGACTTTTGGAGCCAAAAGCAGAGACTTGTATCACAGCCGAGCTAAAGCAGCAGCTACTCCCAAATAACCAACGTGAGAATAGTTTCCTTCCATTCAAGGCACGAACAAGATGTTTTGATTCAATGCCTTGGTATGTTAAGTTGCCCTTGTTGGCAGTAGAGTACTTCATTAAAAACTTTCAAATCACCTTGTCTCAAAACCTTCTGAACACAGAAAATATATGTAACTTACAATCATGAGGCTCCTCGCCTGGCTGGAGACCTGTTCATGAAGTCAGCTCCTACTTCTATCAAAAGGGATGGTACTCTGCTCTACAAAGTACATAGAAGTAGAGCAATTTCTAGGGAATGAAGATTTCTTACAGACCATACTGAGCTCTGTAGGACATTATAGAGCCTATTCTACAGGTTGACAAGCATCAGGGAAGATGTGGAAGAGCAGTGGCAGCTAAAAACAGTTGCAAACACTACCATAAAAAGAGAAACAGCCCCCAGATGAAAAGGAGAGTGAATGGCTTTCCCATGAGTGTGTGTTTGTTGATAAGTTCTGCCCACAGGTTTAAAACTATTAGAAGCATGCCTGCTCACACTTCACAAGAGGAGCAAAACCTTTAATGAGAGTGATCAGAAAGGAGCCCTTTATTTTTACAGTGCTCCATCTTTCTTCTGATGGTAAAGGCAGAATTAAGTAGACTCCATATCACATTTCATATCATCAGAATAAATTACACTGGTGGGACTCTGCACAGAGTTTCTCAGCTTAAGTAATTTTTAAACATGAAAAGCACACAAGTTTTTTTTCCAAGCCTTTTTTTTTTTTTTTTCAGTTGTCAAATTGAAATTTCCCAGATCCTGGGCTAATGAGTTTCATCCAGCTATCACTATTTTTTTTTTGTTACTTGGCTATGAAGGAAATGTAATTTGGCCAGATACACGTAACTCTTCTGGTACAAGATTAAAATATTTACTAAAATGTTTTATTAGTCTGGTATTTCACCTGTTGTTCAAATGAATAATGTTCCACAGGAGTAACACAGTATTTGAAAAAAAGCTCTCAACCAGAGTTTGTTGTGAGAACTTGATTAGAATGATGTCTTATAAATGGTCAATACGTGACACTCTCTCCTGGTCCATCACTCCTTTCACTAGCTAAAATACAGCTGCAAGTGGCAGGGTGGAAAAAGCAGCTGGAGAAATGCTCATGGCACCCACCAGATGACCAGAGGCTCAGTGCTGTTTCCCCCTACCTGATGGTTCTATCTCAAAAGAACAAGTTCTGCATCATCTCAGCATTTTAATCTGACGATTGCCTGGAGGGTAGGTGTAACCTCCTGCCCTGGGTCTCTGTGCTCACTTGTCTTAGGCAGGAATTTTCCTCTCTCAGGTTTTACATGACAGAATGGGTTTCCAATGTGTGTTTTACCTCCTGCATGAATTCCCACGGTGGTCTGGTGCGTAATTATAGTGAGATGGTGTGACATTAGGACCCTGTCTGATAACTGTCAGTTATGATCTTTTCCCAGAACTGCAGGGCTTCCCTTCTCACAAAGACACTAACAGAAGGGAATGACTTTTCAGCAGTTGTTGTTATGTAGGTCCTAGTTCCCAAACTGAAAGAAAATTGCTTCCCACCCTTTTGGACAGGGCAAAAGCAAGTTAAGGATTCATAGCCAAATAAAGCAACAAAGACTGGTCTAATCCACTGTGATCCTCAACAGTTTTATCTCCTGGGACTCTCAACGATTTTATCTCTTGGGATATACTGCTTTTACTAATGATTGAGGCCCTACCAGCACTATAAAACTTTGCACAGTTACCCAGCTAAAATCTCCTAGTGTGCCACTGTCTATCTGGACAGTCTGGATTTCAAGAAGGCCTTCATGGGCACATGGCATGTTGCAAGCAAAGTGCTCTCACTTGCTTACCAGCTTCAGAAACCATAGCTGGAACTACGCTGCTGTTATTTGGCTATTCAATATTATGATTAGGCACCTTGCAGCTTTTATCATCTGAAAGAAACACCTTCACCTATTTCACAAACCAGTGGTTTAGAGTGGAGGCAAAGCTGCTTTCTTCTCAGAGCAAGGGACTATCCTCCCTGTTAGCTTGCTGTGAACTCAGCTCTTATCATGACTTGCATAGAAGTAGAGGCAGGTGGGTGCCTATTGAAGATAAGGCCCATAAAGCTCACACAAATTAACTTTCCCACATTCCTTCTCCTGGCTGATTCAGCCCCCCAAGAATCCAGGCTTCTCTCAGTGCAGATTCCTTGTTCCACTGCCGAAGCACAGCCCTGCTCAGATTTAGAAATATACCACATGAACAAATGCATTAAAAATGATTGTTCTGCCCATGTAGGCTTGACTGGCAGCCCTGAACACTGAATTTCTCTGCCTGCAGAGTCCAGATTGTTTGAGGAGCAGTGGCTGTAACCCCAAGCTCCTCTCAAGGTAGCCCAGTACTGACCCAGAGAGGTAGCAAGTGAAGTCGGCTTCTTGTTCTCTGGCACATTAAAGGATGTTAATTTTTTGTACTTTTGGTAGAGAGCACATTTGTCCCCTAAGAACAGGTCTTAAGAAGAGAGGATCTACCAACATTATGCAAAAAAGCCCCATGGGGGCTTTATATAAATGGCTCTTACTACTCCAAATAAGAAACAAATTTTTCAGCCCAAACTGCTCTTCAAAACCACTGCTTTAAAACCAACCTTGTCACAATCAATGCACAGTAAAATATTTTGTATTTTTATATAACTATAAAAATACACATACATACATATATATATGTAATTTTTTTCACTATAAAGATCCCTATGGTGTAGGAAGATTTTTCATTTCTCTTTGCTTCACTGATAAAATTCAGTGCAGAACAAAGTGCCTACATTTAGCAACATTAATAGAGTGATGTTACTTTATACTTCTCTCTGGTATGCTCAGCATAGCCCCTCTCGAAACAGGAATGCAGCAAAAACCTTGTAGCTTTTCCACAACCTTTTATGGGGGCTTTTATATAAATATCTGTCCTTGGAAATGGGTTTTCAGTTTGACAGAAAGTTCCCTGGGCAACTTGTTTGGATCTAAATCACCACAGAGGAAAATATGTCTTAAGCTTTGAAATGCCTTAATGTATATGTCATAAAAAAGATATGGGATAAAGGTGACAGAAATTATCATGGGAAAATATTTTACATCAAAGATTAAGTTAGCAGTTCCCTCACTTTGTTAAGATAAAAATCTTTTCTGTCAATAAACAGTGATGGTAGCAAAATAGTATTTGGCACAGCTCACTTTCTCTTCGTTTTTTATATGGTGTATGCAAGTCCCTTTAAAATTAGAGAGAAATTCTGGATACATTCTGTGGGTTTACAAATGCATAACAGCTCATTTACAGATATATTAATCCGCTTAATCAATAATTTGATTAGTATAGCTCTGCTCACCTCGTGTAGTAAAAAACTGAAGAAATGCACTACAAACTTGGTTTTCAGCCCAAAAAAGGTCAGATTTCAAAAGAATTCAATAGGTGCCATACCAGAAGGTAGTCCTCTTGTTTCAGTTGATTGCTATTCACCTTTTTTAAACATCTTTCCCCAGTAGAGGTATACCTTGCCCCAGCATTTTACAAACCTGCAGTTTCATAACTGTCTTTTGCAAATCAAATTTGCAAACTTAATTATCATGGTTTGAAATTAGAAATAATCAGACATGTGAGACTGAAAAACTTTGTAATTTTAAGTGCATGTTACGTTATAGAAGGAGAAACTGAAGGTGAAAAACTTTCTTGGCATTAGATTTTTGCAAAGAAAACTAATATTTGAATCTTTGCCTGTGGTTTTGAAATAATTCAGTGCTCATTTTCCCTTTCCATGCCATCTAGCCAGCACTGAGGCACCCAAAAATAACAAACCAGCATGCTTGCCTAATAGATTAGAGGAAAACACAGTTTAGTTAAGGAAATAGATTTCAGTTTTACGTTTCACAGAGGCTAGTATAAACGACAAGGAGAAAACATTTTTTAAAGACCCATGATGGCAGTTCTGGATTTCATTTTGTTTAAAGACACAAATAGCGAGAAAGCAACTGCACTGCAGCTCGTCCATGTAGTAACTGGTGAATGAATTGAGATGGGTGGAGTTGTTTGAAAGCACTAAGAGGACTATTTCTTGGATTTGATTATCAACTCTAAGGCTGATTCATAACAGTTTCAAACACTCAGAGCCTCTCTGCAATAAGAAAATAATGAGATCTTCTGGAAATGAGTAACTGTTTCTTTAGCATAATGGTCAAGGCACACACAGGTTAAATATTTTTTAACTCGGTTAAAACAGGATGCATTATTTTTGAAGGCTCATGGTAACATTTTTCTTGATGAGTAGCTGTGCTAGATTCAGACTAATGTGTAAGGGAGAGTAAATTACATTTTGCCCTTTAGCCAGATCAAGGGCTCTTCTGAAATCAACAGCCTTGTACCAAAACAAAGCTAGGATGAAGAATAGGAAAACCCCAGAGCTTCAGTTACAGTCTTTGAGATCTAACTCTGAGAAGGTGGGTCTCATTCTCCTCTCAGGTGGCTTCTTCAGAGTCATTTACACCTGTGCATCAGGAAGACAGGCCAGCAGCTTGTCCCCACTTTGCAGAATGGCAATGACTGCCTCGATTTGCAAAGCTGTAGAGAGTTTGAGTGCAAGAGGACAGAACAGGAGGCACCTGGAGATGCCCTTCTGTCCATCTGTAGGTTTTTCTACAGAGTATTTTAAAACCAATGGTGTTTTACTAATGCTTTCTTGCACCTTGCCTCATGCAACAGCCCCAGTGAGGACTCAAATTTCTCCTTGAGCTGTAGGTCATCACATGGCAGCAGAGAGACTATTGCTCTTCTCTTATGGAAGATGTGTTTGCGTTCCTTGCCCCAGCACCATACACAGTTTACACTCAACAAATCCAGAAAAGGAGAACAATTGCTACCATGAAATTACCCTCTCTACTTTTTATAAGGGGATTAATTTTCATTTCACTGTCAGCAAACAACAATCTCTACCATCATCTTACTGCAATCTTTTTAAACACTCTAGTCCCAAAGTTCCCCATGAACTAACACGTCAATGATGCTTTAGGAATGGCTGAAATACTTGCTTCACATGCTGTCAGTTTTGACAGCACTCTGCAGCTACATTGAGAACAGAACTTGATTTTTCTTCATTATAAATACTTTGAATAATACTTAATCACGTTTTAAATCCTCTAATGGGGAAGGTCTGTACCCATTTGACCACAAGGGAGTAAAGGAAACAGAAAAGTATTGGACTGATTTTTTAAGAAAACAAGCAGTGCAGGGCTTAAGGCAACTGAGCACAGATAGGAAAAGTGCAAAGACTACCCAGCCCTAGCCCAAAGTAAGTCACACCTGCTAAAGGAAAAACAGCCCCTTTTATACTTCTACACCAGCTAAATCTACCCTGGTAAGATTATCTCAAAAGATTTTGAAAAGCCACGAGGGCCAGGGTTTCAAGTGTGTGGGACCCAGAACCAACAACTCTAAGCAAAGCACAGTGGACAGGGACAGGGCTAAAACGTAGGATCTCCTGGGGCTTGTTGTTCTGCTTTTGGGTTTGGTTAGGGAAAAGAGCTCTTTGGTTTTGGAACACAGCTAGGTCAACACTTGGTGCTAAATATTTTCTTAATCCTTGGACTTTGAAGACATGTTTTCAGAGGGCCTCTGCACACATGTGCAAACTACATATTGCTGTGGGGTTATCCTCTTGCAGCTAGAACCACTGGCCCAGTTAAAGACTTCTGGATGGGTCAGTACAAGAAGGTTCTGATGGTTTTGTTGCTCTTATTACTTGGACACATGTGGATATTACTTACACATTACTCTGCACACCTCTGCAGTGCGGAAGGTCACAAACACTTCACAGCTATGTGTCTGAACAGAGTAGTCCAAAAATGTATCCAATTTATAGGGAAGTTTAAGCTCTCCTTGCTGAGTGGTGCCAGCTCAGGGACACCGGAAAACACGTTTTTCATGCATGTGTTTTTTATTAAATGCAGCTGTCAATAAAGAGAAGGGCTCATGTTCTTGAAAAGGTGCAGCAAAGAAAAGACAAATTATTGGAATAAAGCATTAACAGCAATGTGCCTGCTCTGCCTAGGCTAAAATCACCACTTCTGTAGAGCCTCCAGGGCACCCTTTAAACCAGCTGGCTCAGGGACCAGTAGCTGCCTCGCTGTGAGATTTCAGTGAACGCTGGTACCAACCCAGCCACCTCGCCAGGGCAGCCAGTCCTTGCCGCACCAGCCGCTCCTCCCCGTCCCCAGCGCGGCAGGATCAACATCAGCTCTGTGAGCTGCACCTCCCTGTGCTGCAGAGGCACATCTGGAGGGACACTCTCTTCAAGCAAGCCTTGCTCTCCTGCCATGCTGCAGATAATGTTTTCCAAGTGTGCTGGCAGTGAACTTAAACCATCTACTGCAACGTGATCATGCCTACCTCTCATCTTTTTGCTGCAGGAAAACTACAGAGGTGAAAACAGCAAAGGCAAAGTGAGCATTCATTTGCTTGATGTTAATTTTCCTCTTATTCAATAGATACAGATTCAGATTTGTACTCTGATCCAAATGCATATTCTGAAGGAGCTCAGCTGGATTTATACCAGTGCAACAGGAGAATTTGGCTTGTGATGTTCAGATGACAACATCAGTTAACAGACTTGCTTATTTCTCTGGGTTTTCTATGAAGCCCCTACTCAAGGAGTTTAACAGCCTAACTGTGATGCAGTTCTGTGGCAACAGTGTGCCACATAAATTAAGCTAACTCTGGGTAATATCACAAAAAAAATGTGTTTATAGCTTCATGCCAGTTTCTGACTAATGCTTTTGTTTGTTGCTATAGCAAACCACACATGAATCTGATAGCCAAAAGCATGTTTATGACTAACCTTAGTTCTCTGGGGATTGAAAATATGGAATAAAAAAAAAGCCACAACATACAATGTGAGGAGAATATGATAGGAAACACCTTTTTTGGCACGAGTTACTGTGAACATTAAAAGTGAAGAACATCATGAGTGGAAAACATTAGGAAATGGGAACTGTGGGAATAACCGGCTTTAACCCTCAATGATTCAAATAGAGCTTTTATTTTACATGGCCAAGTTGTCTGTGAGGAGCTAGAGAACATTGCAGGAAGTCCTGGATGTGTGTTAAGGAATGGATTTAAGCCTCCGAAGTCTGGAGAAGCTTTAGATTGCACTTCAAAACATTCAGACCACTTTATTCAAGGTGATTCTTACACTCTGCCTTGACACCTAGGACACTGGTATTCACTTAATTTCTATTATAATTTATACTGTGGTAGTTTCCAAGAGCCTGTTCCAAGACTGACACCTCATTACGCTGTACAAATACACAGTGGTGAACAGCGCTGGCACTAGGGAGCTCTCTACCAAACTACTGGGAGAGTCAAAGGGAGAGGAGGATGGACAGGAGTTGGAGAGGCAATGCGACTGCACCACCCACCAAATCAGAGGTTGAATCCAGGTGTCTTACACCGCAGCTCACTTGACTGATTCAGGTTGCCAAAAAAGTTACCGTGGGAAGAAAAATACATGTTACCTTGCAGCAGAGGGAAGAATCAATACAGCCAAAGTGATTCCTAAACTAGGATAACTTGCAACAAAGCTACATCATGTCAGACAAAATTTGTACTAGTATTGTCCTGTTATTCTTAATGATTTCATTTCTTCTGGAATGAAAAAAAAAAAATAAAATAAAAAATAAAGAGGACTATTGCCACATAGTGTTTAGACACAGATCAGTTTCTGTCAGTGTTTTCTACTGATATGAATGACTCTGCCTTCAGACTGCATATTGTATCTTGATTCACACATCTGTACTGAGCACAAAGGCATTTGATTATCACAATTCATGTCATGTTCTTCCATAATTTATCCCAACTCTCAGTAGAGAGGGAGGTCTGACCAAACTTAGGTGTTCCAGGTATTTCCAAGGAGGTGCTCATGAAAGACATCTTGACCCACCAGGAGGTTAAACCAGACAGTGTCATAAATGGAAGCTCATAAAAATCTGTAGGACTTGGATGGTAACTTTTGTGCCTACTCAAGCAAGACATCCATTGGCCTCAATGAAACTGATAAGTGTCACACTACATCATATTAATCTTGTAATTCAGACTGTGATATACACTGAGATCTGCTTGAATTCTATCTTGTGAAATGCAGCAGAGCACACAGCACTGCACACAGTAATTACACCTGCATCCTTGTCAGAATACATACGTTTGGAAAAAAAAACAACACCCAAGCATTTTGTAGATTAGCCATGAATTCAATCAATATATACAGCAAGTAGCATTAAAACATCAGTGCTGTAAAAAGTGAAAAACAAAGATAAATAACATATAAACAGAATTTTTCCAGCTCTAGCCTAAATATCACTTCTGGACTAGAGAGCAATTGCTGGTGACATGTAGAAAACTATATATTACTCTCTCTTTGCTTTCACATACCTTTTTAGTTCTCACATTTTCATCTTATTGAAAAAAAAACGAAAAGCTGCCAGGCTTCTTTCCTCCACATTGAGAACCTGAAAATAGCTTTGGGTAAGGGAAGCAAAACACAGAGACCATTTCAAAATAGCTTCCTCATTTCCTGTGACTTGCTTTTTTCTCTGTGGGCTCTCAAAGGGCATGGCTACCCCTCTCACACCCCCCAGGGCATCGATCACACAAACAGCACTGCCTGGCACATATGAATACCCAGCCTGGCAGCCATAGAATTTGGTCACAGTCACCAAGAAAGTCTCTGCACCTGCCCAGCGAGAACTGTGTGAAAGCAGGAGAGTTCTCCCTGCCTCACAGAAAGGAAGGTAGCAACACAAAAAACTGACTCGCATAAAGTCACAAAGCAAGTTGGCAGCAGAGCCAGCAATAAATACAATCCAGATGTTGTGGATTCCACCTCCTCCCTGCACCATGCTGCCTCTCTTAGCTCAGTGCTGGAAGGAAATGTTTTAAATTGACTCATCCCTCTTTTCCCTTTGTCAATAGAAATTAAAGCAGGCATCTGACTGCCTAAGCCTTGAATGCTCCAATGGTTTCCAAGGCTTGCAGTGAAGTCAGCCAACATTTCTATTTAATCCAGCCCTAATGGACAACTTCAAGTGAATTCTTTGCCAACTAACCTATCAGTGCAAAACTCATCTAAGCACATATTACTTTTATATAGATATGTATTGTAGATACATATTTAATGACTTTGCAAAGAAGCACTAATTAAAAAAATTACAGAAATACTATGGTTGTAACTCAGCCAAACAGTGAATACATTGAGCCACTACTATTAAAAACAAATTATTTTTGTAAGATTTAAATCAAGCCTCTATACCTTCTTACCATATTGAAAGGTAGGAAAGTCTATCAGAATGGTTCTTGCGTTGAACTCGCTCAGGTCTGCTTAATGAATGATAGTTAATTAGCAGGAATTCTCCTTGAATTTATTTTGTGGACAGAATGTTCAAATATTTAAGATTTGCTCATTAAGCTATCTAATAGTGTCTATGTGGACAACTTCCATGCATTTTCTGTAAGTGATGTAAATCTCATTTCCAAGGGAATACGTCATGTCCTGTGAGCAAAATATCCTTACTGCGGTCAGCCCAAGGTGAGTCCAGGTCTCTGAGTGGTTGAACACACTCTAACTTGCCTTTTTTTCCAACCTCGAGGCACATGCCACTCCATTTTTCCTGCCTGTCACCATAAACACCCAGCTGGGAGCTGTGGAAGTTGTGCTGCTGTTGCTATAACTGCACTGCCAATGTGGTGCTCTGGCTACCAAAGGGTGCTTCAGGGGAGCAGGGCAGAAGCTAAAAAAGAAGTGCAGCATTGCACATCATAACCTTCTCTCCCCCAGACTCCTGATGGGAGTGACAGTGGGGACTAAAACTTTCGCAGCTGCAGGTGTCCTAAGATGCATAACTCCTCTAAAACCTTCCTTATTTTTTCTTGACTAGAAAACAAACGTACATGCGCAGGGCAAGATTTGGCATTCAGGTCTCTGAGCAGAGGCCTCTGCCCCTTCAGAGGACAGCAGCAGGAGATCCCACACATAGCAAGATCACAGTGTTCATGCTTAATTGTACTATCCACCTCCACCATGAGCACTTTGCACAAGCCCACATACTGCATAACTGCATCCACAGCTTTGCTCCAGCCAATCGGGACTTTTTATAATCGAGAAATTCTAAGGTCTTCCTTACAATGAAACAAACCAAAAAGCAGCCCCCAAAAAAGCCTTCCTTCTTTCTCTGTAAATCTGTTGCCTCTTTACTGCCACCTCCGTTTTGCTCGACTTGCTTGACACAAAGTTTGTTGCTCCTCTGAGGCACACCTGGGTAGATGGCCATATATCACTTACGGTGGTGGGGCCTTAACCTGCCATCAGGCTGCCGCAGCAGTAAATGAGAAGAATAAGTCTTGACAAACAGGGCTGGTCTGTGCCATTTTTTATGCAACAATAGTAAGTTTGACTGATTTGAGTCCGCTCTCTCAAAATCTCTGCAAAGCAGGAAACTCTCACTCATCCTTCTCCTCAGAGCTATTGCAGGCAGGTTAAGGACATTGCTCCTTGCTGCAATTTGTCAGTGCCAATTTGGCAAGTCCCAGTGCCCTTCCCTGGAGCACGCAAGCTCTGGCTGGCCTTGCACGTAGTTCCAAGTGTGTCCTACAGCCAAAACCTTATCATAGCCCATCTCTATCTCCCTACAAGTATGGAGTTAGTGGAGGAGTAAGTGTGGTCTGTTTGTGCTGGTGTGACAGCCAGCTCTTGATTTGGATTAGTGCGTGATGGCTTTTCCTCCTTCTCTGCCCCTTACTGGACATGCAAATGAGAAGGATTTGTAAGAAGGAGAACATTTCATGGTGCTTTTTTTTTTTTTTTTTGTGGTTTCTTTTTGCGTGTGTGCATTTTGTTTGTTTGTTTGTTTTGTTTTAGTACCCTCTTTTGCCTTCCCTTTGCTCCCTGGGGCAAATGAAAGCTCCAGGCCCAGGCTCATGGCTGTATCCATGTGTGCTGCCAGGGGCCTGACTTTTGTCAGCCCAGGCCATGAAATAACAGTGTGACAGTGCAGAAGTGTTCCTGCAGCACCCAAGTTTGCCTGCAGTTCCCCACGCAGAGGCCTGCTGGCAGAAGACCAGTTTTTGATGCATGTCACAACTTGGGAGAGCACTGCAGAAGGGCTGCTTCCCTATCACATGGCAGGGTGGAGATCTGCTGACTCCAACCCCCCTTTTTCAAAGCAGGGATGAGACTGAACATGAATCAGCAATGAGCCCAAAACACAAAGGAGTGCAAATTAATTAATAAAATATAGCTGAGAGTGGCAGGGACAACAGGGTCACCAGGAACACCCCAAATGCCTTGCCCACAACAAGGGATACTGAGTGTCTCACTGCTTACATGCTCCACAGCTTCTGGGATTGATGCGTCATTTATAAGGTGTTTCCCCTGGGCTGGAAAAGCTGTGGCTGCCCAAGGGGGTGAGGAAGGGGTTTTGCTGCATGGGGTTGTCTCATCCATGCTAGTTTTCACTGTGGTGTGTCTGGATGTGTGTGTGTGTGACCCTGCTGACTGTTCTGTCAATGCTCTTGAGAAATAACCCAAAATAATTGTTTTTCTTTCTCTGCCATTTGCCTCTGTCCCTGCTCTGGGGTTGTCTTTGGCTCCATCACAGCATCATGAGGGTTTGCAGGCACCTTGAGGCCACCTTGCTTAGGTGCTGGCAATGGGCTGTGCTGTGGGCTCCTCTGCTTGCAAACCTGTCTTTTTGCCAAGATATCCGCTCTCAATGCTGTGTCTGCCAGGCAGACTGCCCCCAGAGATACCAGCCTGCAAAGGACTTGGAGGCTGGCCTGTCACAAGTTTCCTTCATGAGTGTTGCATGAATTTAAACTTTGCTTCAAAAAAAAAAATTAAAAAAAAATCTAGGGACTGGAAACAGGAGAACAGGTTTTTTCCACAGGTGTTCCCTTGACATGCCTTGCCAACAGCTATGGTCCACATCCAACAAGTTAATCCGACTCATCTACTTCAATGTCTCTATTTCAGAGCACCTCGTGACCCTCCAGTGATGACTGCCCTGAGCTCCCCTGCCAGCCTCACACTGCCAGGCTGAGCACCATTTGCCTGCATGCAAACACCCCACCTGCTGAGCCACCAACCCACCTGCTCTGCCACCTGCCTGCCGTAGCCCTGCCTGCTGCTGTGCTCTGCAGTTGCCTCCCAAGCAAGCCACAGCCCTATGCTGAAAGATATGGATTGCGTCATTGTCTGAAATCAAGAGAGAGAGACATTCCTGCATTTGTACAGCAACGTGCTCCAGAGCCCGTAGGTTGACTGGGATGTCATCTTGCCAGCACTGGTGGGATGTACAGTAAATACTGCTGACACGTGTAGCTGTGGGTGCTGGCCCTGCTGTCCTTCAAACAATGCCTGTGCTACCAGATTCTCCCCACCTACAGCCACTGAGACCCTGCCACTCTGGGGCATTGTAGTTTTCAATACCCTCTGAGCAGCGTGGCCTCTGAATAGACATACCCCATGTGTCCACATCATACCCCATGTGTCCACATCATACCCATGTGCCACTGACCAGCCCACACTCCCAGTCCTGCTGTGCTCATCATGGACCAGCACTGGCCCTATGGTCAGGATGAGGGCAGTTCTGCAGGACCAGGACTGTTTATCCACAGTATCAAAGCAGAAAAACAGCAAAAGAGAGAGAGGGGGGGAAGCACGAGTCAGAACTCCTAGGGAAATGTGCAGTGGACAGTTTGCTTGGGCTCCTCAGACTCCTGATGGCTGCTGTGCTCTCCTCACCATGAGACCCAGGGATGATTCAATGTCACATGCACTGAGCACCCTCTTTTCTTTCTAAGAAACAAACTGATGTGTTTATGAGATTACATTTGTTCTTGATCTTATCTCCAACTGCTGGGCTTATTCTCTGGGCTTCAAGTTTATTTAGAATTAATAAGATTTATATATTTGGTTGGTGAAGCAGGTAATGTATACATTATAATTATGCAATTAATGCTCTCATCTCTGTGACGAACCTTCCTGGCATAACCCTGTACAGTTATCCAAAAGCTTCTTTTTAATCTTTGAGGAAGGATACTTTTAAAAAGAAAAATATTATTTTTCCTGCTATCTGCATCCCATCCATTTCATTCACAGATTCCTGTCAGACTGACTGAAGCACCACTGTAGACATATAATCCAAATAGACGTGTAAGATCACAGTACCATTACTAAATGTATTCTTTTCATAACAGTTCTATGAGGGTCCTGCCTCCACCCAGCTCTGCAGATCACATACATGTCCCCTTATGAATATCTGTGTTTGAAATACCTTTCAAAAGTCTATTTTACACCCTTGAATAAGTTAGCATCACAACTGAGGCATCATTTGCCTTTGTAACCATCCATCACCATGAGTACAAATGCTACATGTAGTCATTCTCCTGTGAAAATGCCCAGTTTGCTTCCAAAATGGGCTCTGACTAACTCGTTACTTTAACTAGGCACTGAGTCGGCTGAGCTATTTGTTGCACCAATAATTTTGTTCTCATTATCAAGCCCACTAGGTGAAAAAGTCAGCCTTATGGAGTGTGAGGACACCGTTCATATAAAAATCAATGCAACTTTGCACTAAAGCATAAATCAGATCAGCTCTGACATATATGAAAATATTTGGGGAATGTTTAATAACATTTTTGCATGCTTGTAAATTATTTGCTTTTGGCTTATTTTAGAAGCCAGAACAGGGAAAGCTCAGCTCACACCAGGAAATACCAGCTGTTAAACACACCAGCTTTCTCCTGATAGTTTCACAGATCTTTGGCTCATATACCTCCCAGTAAACCCACACACATTTCAAATAAAAACCCCAACCCAACCTTTTGGTCTGAAGGAGAGTTGCTAACCTCTTTGAGATTCATCAAAAGCTGATTTTTAACTATTTTTCAAAATAACAATTCCTAGCCCCACCTAAACCTTCCCCCCCCCTCCTTCAGAATACAATGCAAACATCAGTTAAAGCAGTTCTTGCTGTGTAGAAAAGCTTTGATTCCATTCACCATCAAACTCATTTTTTGCTTGTAGCAAATTTCTTCTTCATGCTAAAATTTCCATTTTGGAGTCTACTCCTCCAAGTACTTTTACTAAGGTTGGATTTTTGGATTAAAATGCAAATGACATGAGGGAAGGAAGCATTCCTACATGTACTTATTTTGAGGGAAAAGCAGAGTGTTGTGCCCGGCTGACAGGCAAAGGGCTGGGTTCTGGGGCAAACCACACCACAAGTAAACCAAGAGGTGACCTGTGGAAAGCTGAATCACATTAGCTTTCTAGGGCAGGTATGGAGTATGGGGTACCAAGGAAAAACAGGGACGACTGGACTGATAAAGTTTGAGAGTTTTCAGGACTCACTGCAAAGTGGAAGATTTTATATCCATAGCAGGTTATCAGACTATTGAGCTAGGACTTGTAGAAATGGAAATGAAACCTTTGCTTTTCAGTTCTGGTTGAGTGAGGCTGCAGATACCCTGTTCTTCAAGGGGAGAACTGGGAGCTCAGCAGGCAGGTAGAAAGGTATTTAAAATCAGATGGCTGGCAGGGTAACAGCTGCTCCCCTGACTCTGAGAATGTCAGGCACAGCCCCCTGCTATCAAAATCAAGTGGTGTTTGTTCTCTTAACTACAGAGAAGAAACAACATTTGTCCAACAGTGAAGAACAGTTACTATGTCTTTGGCGTCTCGAGCATTTATCAGCAGGCTTGGAAATCATATGAACCTTATCTGCTTGTTTGTGTTTTTGAAAAACAGATAACTTTGCCCTCTGAAGACACTGCTATCTTTATTGGGCAGATGAAGTGGGCTTGGTGCCTGCTCTGCTCCAGGCATTTGCATT
>NW_009953726.1:29586-35190 GCF_000747805.2 Chaetura pelagica
TGCTTAATGGAATTTCACTGGGATTTGGGCTGTTACCATGGCCTGGGACTTGCAGAGCTGCAATCCCTGTGCCATGGGAGCAGATGGGTCCCCTATCAGTTACCTTGGCTTATTTATTACTTACATGCCATAATTACATATTTTGACTGGTTCCAGCTACTCTGGACAACACAGTTGGTCAGGTTTGGATGGTGAATCCATGGGTTCCCCTTCCCTGATAGAAAACTGTAGACCCTTTCTCTGCAATAAGTCAGCAGATACTTCCTGATATGTGGCTACCTACAGTCTCCTTTCAGAAAGTAAAATTTTGGTAGGAACTAATTAGTATGTGAAAGGCCTTCTTCTAGCCTAAAGTTTTGTTTTTCAATATGAAATAATGAATTCCAGCCTTGACATTAAAATTTGGAGTGAGATGAGCCAACATGTGGTTTAGCAAGTTTCCCTAGGTGCAAATCCTGCACTGGGGCTCAGCTCAGCTATGGGTCATCCAAAGGATCTTTCTTGCCACAAGAGCACTGTCTTGATTTCTGTCACATGTGGAGCGAAGGCAACCTAGTCTTGGTTGGGTTTAATCTTAGCTCCCCTATGTTGCTCAGCACTGCTCCACAACTTGCTTTGGAGGAAAAAGCCTGCTAGGCAGATTGGAAGCTCCAGCTAAGGGAAGTGGGAAAGGCAGCAGTTGTTAGATGATGTTGTCAGGAAAACAGTTTTTTAGTGCACAAGGGCTCAGGGATGAGCAAAGTGCCTGAAAGCAAAATCTCTCCCTTGCTTGTCAGTCGGTGCCGCTGCAGGGGGACAGGTCCTCTCCTCAGTCAGAGCAGGGCTACTGTTGAGGCCTTTTGCAACCCAACTGCTCTGGATTGAACCTGCAACCTTGAGCCCAAAAACACAGTGACATGTTTTTCCAGAGGTGGAAACCCTGATTTTTCTAGTGCATATTTTGCTGCTCCCTAATGTGGGGGGCATTACAGAACGCAAAAATAACTGCATGTAAAAAATAGACTGAATCTATTTACTCAAATATTTTCTCAGAATATAAGTCAGTAACTTTCACAACTTTCAGATATACTGCCTTACATTCTGATTTTTTAGTCTCCTGATGTGAGGAATCCTGGAAAAAAATCTTTCTTAAACCCTTCAGTGTTTTACACTTGCATAGGATGAACTGACTTTATGCCCTAGTAGAAAACTCAAGGGAAAAAAAAACCAACAAACCCTTCTGTGCATCCTTAGAGGTTCAAACCAAGGGAATATACATTCCTGTGGCTTCACAGAAGGCACGATACTTCAGTGAGATGCCAATGACATACATCCTACTCCTTCCACTCACACTGACAATGTTAAGTGCCTGGGAAGCTCCTGTTGTGGCTTCCCAGAGAAAGGTGCCTCGGAGACGGGGTGCTGAACCCACCAAAGGCAACAGGAGGTTAACCCAGATCACAGCTATTCCCCTGACCATGCATGACAGGCTGTTGGGTTTTGTTTCAGTGATGAGCTTCAAGTACAGCCAAAAGTGAATAGAGGCACGTTGACCTCATAGACTGAGCGTCCAAGACAATTAAAAGCAGAAAACACTCCCATCTCTGAAGCCCTGGTGAATCAGTGCTACAAGTTCCCGCTGCCCTGGCCACTGAAAAGCCATTAACACCCGCTGCAGAGGAGGTTGGAAGGCAGCCATCCCCATCCTCCATGGATTGCTTATGGGCACTGACTGGAGCCGAACCGACTTCAGCCGGAGATTTACACAAGCCTTATAATCTAATAGTAGAGTTTACTTTACGAGAGTGCCACACCAAAGATAGTCAAATGCAGTTTGAGCTAACCAGTCTACATGCTCCCACTGAAAAGCTCCAGCCATCATGGAACATGTCAGCACTGCGGAGCGCTGGGCGCAGATTTACAGTGTTCAGTTTATTGCTGAAGGGCTATTGTTAAATCCATTGTTAAAGAGCTGGAGCTATTAAAAGTTCCAGTCACACTTATGATTTTTAAACATAGCTAATAAGACCCAATACATTCTGAGAGGTGATAGGTTTCCCTGTGTATCTGAAACTTTCTCATGCTGGACTTTTAACATATGTTAGGATAGATTTTGGAAGTAAATTGGCTGTCATAAGTTGCTCTGCCTCTAATGTGCTTGGATCTATGAAATTCCTTATAGTTTTTCTTTATAGAAAGAGACATAGCAAGGTAATGCATAAAAGTTTTCCCTTGTGCATGCAACACGTGATTGTAAGCCAAGTACTGCATCTCTTAAAAGTCACCTTTCAAATTTCTGTTTCTTCTTTCATAAATTATAAATAAAAATGGATATTTTTGTTGTTAACAGGTAGACTTTTGGTGTTTTCTTGTGTGACTAATGCTTTCCCTCTTTTCTATCAAAGCTTTAAGAACAGGTACTTTTGATTCTTTCTACAGAAGGCTACAGGTACAAATCCTACTTTGGATCATCTGTATTCATGTGTTCAGAAACATATGAAGTTATGTGAATGGGGCAAAGAACCTAGGCAGGTAGACAGAAAAATCTCCTAGCATTTTGTGAACTAGTCTCAGCAGCTTTGTAGTGAGCACAGGCAGGACACTGCTTCTACTGACAAGGTTATGGATCTATTTTTCAAATGCTTCAAGGTTAACCCTTAGTCTCAAATAACACTAACATGCAGACATCCTAGTGCCAACACAGTATATTATGATAGAAATATATATTGCAAATGGTATCTATTGAGATATAATACCCACACAATCAGAATTCCTCTTGTAGAAAAACAGATACTATAAAAATCCAAATATATCCAAGGGGAAAACAACAGAAAACTCATATTAATCAGAAACCAACTTCACTACCAGTAATTTGCAATTTGCACCTTGCAATTCATTGCACCAACTGGGACTCTGGCTCTTTGTACCACAGAGGAGAGTTTCACTATCTCTGAGATCGCCCGATGGGTCGAGTACACAGCCTGAGGAAGTCAGAAAAACAACGTGCGTGATCTGGAACAGAGATTACTGAATGGAGGGGTGTGTGCAGGACTGAGAACCAACATCTCCCTGGAAGCTTAGGGAGGCTTAGTGCACAAGCTTGAAACCCCTGCATTCAAAACACAGAACTGAAACTTTTTTAGCAGGCTGAACACATTTGTCCATCCCTGATCTCACATCTTCCCATACACAAGAAAGAGACAAAGACTGACACCAGGTGGGATGCCCCTTGGCTGAAGTTCTGGCCGTACTTTTTTTCCCAGTGATATCACTTAACCCACAGTGTCTCCAGATTTTGCTTATCAGCAGCTGGGAACATTATGTCTTTACAATCAGAATGTCCAGTTTCTGTAGCAAAGGATGTGAAATACACACACCCACATCACTTTAAGATTCTAAAAGCCCATCAGCTACTGCAAACTTGTGCAAACTGCATCAGAGACTAAAAAGAAAGAAAAAGAGGGAGAGCGAGTTTTGTTTTAAAAAAAACCACAACAACAAACAACCAAAACTTACCAAAAATAACTGAAGTTCTCTAAAGTTGCCCTGAAGTTGAAATAGCCCAGAACACCAGTGCAGAGCCTGCCTTAAAACTCTCTGCCTTTCTCAACTCCCTCTCTCTCTCTCCAGCAATTGGAAGGAGGGCTGTGCAAAAATTCAGCAAACAATTTTCCTTCTATGTCGACCGGGGCGTTCCTCTCCGGGCAGAAAGGGGATGGCTGAGCCTGGGTGAGGCTTGTTGCTATCGCCAAGCCAAAGAGCTGTCGCAGATTACACAGCCCGTGAAATCCAATCCCTTTCTCTGCTACGGCAACAGCTGTAGGGCTTCAGCTGAGGCAGGGGAAGAGGGCTGGTTGCTGCTCAGGCTTTCCATGCGGGGGGGACGGGGGTGCAGGGGTTTTCCGTGAGCCCCGTGTCTTGCCCCTGCTCGCTGCTGACAGCGACAGGCACCGGCGGACACAGGGTGGGGATGCAGGGCAATTTCCTCGGGACTGAAAGTGGATGGGATGTGGGAGCCCGCGCAAAACAAACATCGCTTTTCCTGAAATTCATTCCCAGCCTCGCTTCAGGACATCAGTGGGTAATTAACCTCATACGTATTAGTAAATTCTCATGCAAGCAGCACACACACACACAGGATGCAGCCAGTCACAACAACGTGGTTCAAGCGGGTTTCAAGGCTGCTCTAGTGTCCTCTCGAAGTTCATTTTTCCTGGCAATTTTTAGTCAGCTCTTTAACTATTTATTTATTTGGATCCAGCCAGTCACAACAACGTGGTTCAAGCGGGTTTCAAGGCTGCTCTAGTGTCCTCTCGAAGTTCATTTTTCCTGGCAATTTTTAGTCAGCTCTTTAACTATTTATTTATTAGGTTCATCCCTGCACGCTGGGCTGCCAGACCTCGCAGCACACGCAGGGTGATCACGGCTCGCAGCGTGGGAGTGCCCGGGTGCTCAGTGCTGCCTTTGCAGCGTGTCCTGAGACTGACACGTGGAGAAATCTGCTTAGCACCAGCAGAATTGGGTTTATCACAATCCCCAGCCCCTCCTCTCACTTGTTTCTATTTCTCCACACCCTGCAAAAGAAAGAAATTTGTAATACAGCTGATTCCTCCCTCTCTGAGGAATTCCTCTAATTGCATCACAGGTGGGACTCCTCTGAGTCTTCCTGAGTTGTAAAAAATCACAGCAACAGGTTTCGGCTGGTTTTCTTGTTTCACAGAAGTATTTGGCTGCTCGTTTGCATTGTGTCAGCCAGGTGTGAGGTGAGAGAGGGTGCAAATAAACAGCCCCGGGAGTGTCCTGCAATCTCTGTGACTGCTCTTCTAACACACCAGGGCAGAAGGTGAACAGGTAAAATCAGCTGAAGGAAAACCTCTGTGTTTGCACAGCAGTATCACGTTGTATTGGGGCAGATGTTGTGCTGGGGATTTTTATGCTGTTGGCTCTGAATAGGTTTCAGTGCCTGAAATTCTGCAGATGTCAGATTTCTGGACCCAGCTTTGGAATAGGCACACAGCATTTCTATAAAGGGTATGTGGAAATCTGTCAAAATAGAATGTATAGCTCTGCTTCCACCCTCTGCAGACACTTAGCACAGGCATTTGTGAAAACTGGGTCTTAGCAGAACTCAGCATTTCTATTAAAGCAAATTATGGTGGTTTTTTTTGTGTAATTAATGTATACTATTCTATCTAATTATATACTATCACCTCTACAGCATAATTTAGAAAGATTGTATATAATTGTATCCAATTAATATACAGTTTGTTTGCATATGAACTGGATAGTGGCTCATAAGATGTGTGTTTTTATGATATGATTTTATCGTGTGGAAATGTAAAATATATATTATATATAAAGTATAATTATATACTGTATAAAAATAATATATAATTAGTATAAATGCTGTGTGAGGCACTATGCAGATTGTATGCAACCTGTATCTTCTTGTGAGTGTGATATTCACATCAGGAAAGAAAACATGTTGACTGTAGGTAGTGCAGGGAGGAAGGGCAGTGAAGGAGGGAGACAAGGAGATGGGACTGCATCAGCACAGGGGATGCAAGAGTCAACAAGATGACATGTTTCAATGAAGACCTGCCACAGCTGCCCTGAGGATGCAGG
>NW_009953726.1:35475-43354 GCF_000747805.2 Chaetura pelagica
TGCTACCGCCAAGCCAAAGAGCTGTCGCAGATTACACAGCCCGTGAAATCCAATCCCTTTCTCTGCTACGGCAACAGCTGTAGGGCTTCAGCTGAGGCAGGGGAAGAGGGCTGGTTGCTGCTCAGGCTTTCCATGCGGGGGGGACGGGGGTGCAGGGGTTTTCCGTGAGCCCCGTGTCTTGCCCCTGCTCGCTGCTGACAGCGACAGGCACCGGCGGACACAGGGTGGGGATGCAGGGCAATTTCCTCGGGACTGAAAGTGGATGGGATGTGGGAGCCCGCGCAAAACAAACATCGCTTTTCCTGAAATTCATTCCCAGCCTCGCTTCAGGACATCAGTGGGTACATCAGTGCATACGTATTAGTAAATTCTCATGCAAGCAGCACACACACACACACAAACACACACAGGATGCAGCCAGTCACAACAACGTGGTTCAAGCGGGTTTCAAGGCTGCTCTAGTGTCCTCTCGAAGTTCATTTTTCCTGGCAATTTTTAGTCAGCTCTTTAACTATTTATTTATTAGGTTCATCCCTGCACGCTGGGCTGCCAGACCTCGCAGCACACGCAGGGTGATCACGGCTCGCAGCGTGGGAGTGCCCGGGTGCTCAGTGCTGCCTTTGCAGCGTGTCCTGAGACTGACACGTGGAGAAATCTGCTTAGCACCAGCAGAATTGGGTTTATCACAATCCCCAGCCCCTCCTCTCACTTGTTTCTATTTCTCCACACCCTGCAAAAGAAAGAAATTTGTAATACAGCTGATTCCTCCCTCTCTGAGGAATTCCTCTAATTGCATCACAGGTGGGACTCCTCTGAGTCTTCCTGAGTTGTAAAAAATCACAGCAACAGGTTTCGGCTGGTTTTCTTGTTTCACAGAAGTATTTGGCTGCTCGTTTGCATTGTGTCAGCCAGGTGTGAGGTGAGAGAGGGTGCAAATAAACAGCCCCGGGAGTGTCCTGCAATCTCTGTGACTGCTCTTCTAACACACCAGGGCAGAAGGTGAACAGGTAAAATCAGCTGAAGGAAAACCTCTGTGTTTGCACAGCAGTATCACGTTGTATTGGGGCAGATGTTGTGCTGGGGATTTTTATGCTGTTGGCTCTGAATAGGTTTCAGTGCCTGAAATTCTGCAGATGTCAGATTTCTGGACCCAGCTTTGGAATAGGCACACAGCATTTCTATAAAGGGTATGTGGAAATCTGTCAAAATAGAATGTATAGCTCTGCTTCCACCCTCTGCAGACACTTAGCACAGGCATTTGTGAAAACTGGGTCTTAGCAGAACTCAGCATTTCTATTAAAGCAAATTATGGTGGTTTTTTTTGTGTAATTAATGTATACTATTCTATCTAATTATATACTATCACCTCTACAGCATAATTTAGAAAGATTGTATATAATTGTATCCAATTAATATACAGTTTGTTTGCATATGAACTGGATAGTGGCTCATAAGATGTGTGTTTTTATGATATGATTTTATCGTGTGGAAATGTAAAATATATATTATATATATAGTATAATTATATACTGTATAAAAATAATATATAATTAGTATAAATGCTGTGTGAGGCACTATGCAGATTGTATGCAACCTGTATCTTCTTGTGAGTGTGATATTCACATCAGGAAAGAAAACATGTTGACTGTAGGTAGTGCAGGGAGGAAGGGCAGTGAAGGAGGGAGACAAGGAGATGGGACTGCATCAGCACAGGGGATGCAAGAGTCAACAAGATGACATGTTTCAATGAAGACCTGCCACAGCTGCCCTGAGGATGCAGGCAGCCAGAAGCAATAAATGCCTCCTGAGGTGCGGTCAGCAGCAAGAAAGTCAGTAAACCATGACAGCAGTGATACAGAGTAAGACGTCTCTAACAGTTAGCTAGTTTTTGGGTTGCTCTGCTGCCATCCCCATTTCTATGCTCAGTCCTTGAGACTACACCAAGGTCCAGCCTTTCTGAACTATCTTTCGACATCATCCTGACAAACAGCATGTATTTTTAGAAACAGACATTCAAAACAAGAAGCCCAACCTGGCCCTGTGGTTTGATGCAGTGACAGCTCATTTGGCTGCAGGAATCTGTTCCCCACCTCCAGAGCAGCACTTGACCAGGGCACGGGCCATGGTGTAAGAGCCCCAGTCAACACTGCACTGCAACTGGCTGTGCTGAGCACAGTGATGGGCGTTGTTTCAATCTTTTAAGAATTTTTAAAGCCCACATGAGACAAAACCATGGCTAAATTGAGAGGAGACAACTGTTTTTCCACAAACCTGGAAGAAATTACTATATTCTTTTTCAAGGTATTGGGAAACCTGCATTCATTGTCACTGGCTTATTTCCAGTTTCATCCTGGAATTGAACGTGTAAGGCCTAACATCCAAGCAGTGCCCTGCTGTTGCAAGTCCAAGGAATGCAGCTCCTATGTTGGAGGTTTATCCCTGCATAACTTATAGCCTAAAATCTTTCCTTTTGTCAATATGATGGAGTTCTGTGACTATATATTTTAACATTATTTGACTGACATAATGCATCATTCTCACTTGGTTTATTTTTAAATATTTAACAATTCAACTGCTTGTTTACTGAGCTATCAAAAAAATGCTACCAAGCTGATAATTTCCAATTGTCAAAGTGATTTGAGCACAACAGAGATAATTTATTCAGTGGGCATACTCCAAATAGCCCTTCTGAGTTACACTTCTTGGTAGACATCTAAATATTAAATGATAAACTCTTTGAGTTACTCTGAAGCAATACTGAAAGTTCCTCTCTGCTCTATTGCCTTGCTGGTGAGTAGGATTGTATCTCACATTTCTCTTTTCCACCTCTAACCCTGTTTCCCAGCTCCATGTATTACAACTTTTTTTTCTTTACTTGGTTCACAGGTAAGGCTGAGAACACACAGTTAAATGACACAAGCTTCCACTCGTGTTATTCATACCCTGACCTATGGATGAACTGATGTTAGGCCTATGCATAAGGGTGTGCTGCTTTACTAGTAATTGAGAAATTAGATGAAAAATTATGGGAATTTTCTTACGTTTTCTTTAGTTCAAAGAGAGTGAGATAAAAATGTCCACAGAGATTATAGTAAAACACACTCTGAAACAGAAAGTCCTGTAGTTTATGGTGGAGGATGCAAGGCTGGTAATTTCTATTATTTTTACTTTTTAGCAATTAGGTATCTTTAGATGTATGAGGGGAAAAAGATGAAGGCACAAACCTATATATAGACAAGACTGGGTAGTAGAGAAGATCAGTTACAGAAAGTAAACTTTTTAGTAAAATTCGGAAAGAAGTTAAAAGTTAAGGACCTCCTCTCTTATCTTCAGACAAGAGAAGGAACCACAGAAGAGAAAAAAAGGAAGGGAAAACCAAGATCAGTGTGAAAAGAAGTTGTGAAGGAGTAGATGAACTGGATGTCAGGCTAGCAACAAGAGGTATGAATAGAGGGCTGTGAAGGGATCTGGCCACCAACTCTCAGATTAAGTCCAGAGGAAGATAAATATAACATCACCAACTTACAGACATCTCCTATGCTTTGTCTCCATGACTCCACATTTTCTTAAAACATGGATATGTATATATTTATGCATTTTACAATCACTTAGTTTGAACTAAATAGGCGTGTCAGCCAGCCACACAAAGTTCCTCTGAATTTATTCTCTTTTGCAATACATAAGCCATTAATTTGATTGATTTGTTTCAATGTTTTCTTGCATAAAACTCATCCAGCTGCAGTTAGACATAAAACATCATAAACAGACAGAGCCAGGTGGAAATGAGGTTTCCTTACTGCCTTATTTAAGAAGCCTCGCTGTTGGATTCAAAGACCTCATTCTGAAGTTAGTTAATTCAGATGAATTCCCCCAAAAAAGAAGTGAATGGGTATCATTCACATATCTTGTAACCTAACTGGAATCTGTCCTCCAAATAATTTAGTCTTAAGTTCTTTATGACCTTTTCATCTGAGAATTTACTCAAAAGAGGCTCCAGTGGCTACTTGCTCTAGGTAGGTTCTACCAGCACTACCTGCATGTTGTGCTGACAGAAAGATGCAACTGCTAGTATTTCATATAGTAATAGATTTCACCTTTGTGAAGATAAACAAATTTCAACTCCACAGTATCCAGGGATGGAGTAGGAAAAGCCAAGTCCCGAAGAAAATAATGCAAACAAACCCAGGTAAGAACTGTATTTTCAGAAAGGCAAATGTTCTATTCCAGGATTCTTAAATACATATTTTATCACTGTAGTGGTTAATGTTCCTGTTGATGAGAGGAGAAAAAAAAGAAGAAAAGAAAAAAAAGGGAAGCTAAAAATGTTGATCTGTAACCAGCATAAATAAAAAACCTCACCAACAACAGAGAAAGCATTATTTAGAAATGAAAAAAAATGAGAAATTTCCAAGACCAATCCTTTCACTAGCAGGAGAAGAAGAAAAAGGAAACTAATTCACTCTGGACAGTTTCTTTTACTTTGTCCTGGGGCATATGCTCCATCTCCCTTTGTCCCCCAAATGAATTTCCACTGGCCCTGACAGTGCTGGCATTGACCTTCAGCAGCCAAAATAGCCTGGACAGAATGAACCAGCAAAAAGGAGCCAGCCAGACCAAGGGGCAATGCAGCCATGGCCACGGACCCAGGGGAAAACTGCTGTAATGAGCAAGGCTTGCACAGGAATTTAAAAAAACCAAACCAACACATAGTCCTTGTGGACCTGCTGCTTTCTTGCCCTGCCAGCTGCATGTTGGCTCACCCAAAGTAGGACCATCACCTGCAGAGCTCCTCACGCACCCTGGTTCCACAGGTCACCCAACCACCAAAATCCCCCTCCTCTGCTGGCAGAGATCTGTCTCCAGACTGTGTGCTGTGCAGAGCTTTAATTAGAAGTTAGTATTTAGTCCATGTTCCCCCCCCAGCCATCTCATTCCCTTCTCTCTGCTGGTTTTAATTCCCAGCTTAGCCAGAGTTCAGATCTGGCTGACCCTGAACCTTTGTAATTTTGCTATTTCAAAAGCTATGATATTAGACAGAGGGCAGAATTAGGATCCTCCTTGAAAAGTGACTAGTAGTGACAAATAGCCAACAAGGTGAGAAGAACAGCATCTTTTCAAGGTGGAAAGATAGGTGCTAATTATCCATAAATAACTTGACTGTACTAGGTGGTAACGCTCAAGGATCAAAAAATTAATTATTTGAACCAATTTATTTATCTACCTGAAATATAATCTTGCTGCCATAAGCCCATTTCTTGCCACAGTTCTAGTACTTCTAATTATCACCACATCAGTAATTTTTCTTCAGTTTGGAAATCCAGGGAAAAAAAATAAGCCCTAAAACCTACTAAACTGAATACAACATTCACAAGGTCTGGGTTTGTGAGTGACGGAGTACAGAACTGTGCATCTCTGGCATCTTGGAAAAGGCAAAAGCTTTCAGTTGTTATTACAAAATACAATTTGGCTGCTTCATTATGATTTTTTTTTCCTCTTTTCCTTTATAACACTAGCTCTATGGAAGGGTGGTGTGGAGGTAAACTCTTGCTTTTTGTATGGCTGGGGCTTATGACAAAGACTATTTTCAACTCTGGAAATTATTCTGAGCAAACCTTCCCTTGTTTTTGTTTGGTTTGTTGTTTGGGTTTTTTTTAACTCAGGTCTTAAAAATGGTCTTCAACAAAAAAACCTAAAAATACTAGCAGATGATCTCACTATGCGCCCTGAGGTTTCCATGGCATTTAGCAAACCACCACTAATTAGTACATTTGTTGAAGTGAAGCAGATAAAGGAGTAACTGGGAACTGCACTGAAACAGCCCCTTTCCTCCAGCTTTGGGGTCCCAGTGAAAGCTGCCCTTGGTGGTGGAAGAGGTGTAAATATTCACATGGAGACCCAGCTGTACCCAGGTTGCTTCATTCAGAAACAGGCTGTTTGCAGGCACTGACTCTGGCCACAGGGGTACATTTCTTACAGTTACTTCTTTTTGACAGTTTTAACCTATGTGCTTGCACACATCTTGAATTCCATCTGTTATTGGGTTACTTGTGGCTAATACTGTGCCCTGCTCTGTGGGCACGAGCTGGCAGATTCAACCCTTGGGCACAAACAAGATGTCCAGGTGACTGAGAAAAACAGAAACCCCCTCAGAGTGGGAACAACCAAGCACCAGAACCTTTCTTGCTAATAAAATAATCTGTCTATATTCAGATCATTAATGGTGGCTCTGTTTTGCCCCTCCATTGCAGGGGCATACAGGGAGTCTGGGGCGAGTCCAGAGAAGGGCCATGAAGATGATTGTGGCTGGAGCACCTCCCCTGTGAACACAACTGAGAGAGCTGGGGCTGTTCAGCCTGGTGAAGAGAAGGCTCCAGTGAGACCTTATAGCACCTTCCAGTACCTGAAAGGGCTACAGGAAAGCTGGGGAGGGACTTTTTGGAGGGCATGTAGTGACAGGACAGGGGCAGTGGCTTTAAACTGGAAGAGGGTAGATCTAGATTATACATTAGGAAAAAATCGTCAGCGTGAGGGTGGTGAGACACTGGCACAAGTTGCCCAGGAGCTTGGAGCAACCTGGTCTAGTGCGAGGTTTCCCTGCCAGTGCAGGGGTTGGAACTAGATGATCTCTAAGGTCCTTTCCAACCCAAACCACTCAATGTTTCTATGATTAAATACAGTTACTTCACGCGCGCAGGGGTTTGCTGTGTGCCCGTGGCTGGCACACTCCCCATGGAAAAACAAGGTCAGTTTTGCTGCTGTGCCCATGACTCAGTGTGCATCTTCAGGGCGTGTGGGCTGGGACAGAGAAAGGACTCAGCAGATGACAATGGGGCTCACTGTTTGCTGTCAGAGGTCGGCAAAACAGCAGGATTTATTTCTTAATGAAGTGAGTCACTTGATCAGTATCAAGTATCTGCTAAAATGAGTGATGGGGTGAATACAAATGTTAGAGGAGCTTGTTTTTTAAATATACCATTCAATGCTCTGGACATGCTTGCACTGTGTAAACAACATCCATGAGAGATAGAAATATATTTGGTTAATTCCATCTGGGGCTGTGAGGTCTCCTTCTTCCTTACAGAGTAGAGACTGATTTTCCAGCAACTTAAAATACACCTCAAAGCTTTACATCTCATTAGGCATAAGCCTTCCCTTGGAATGGGAAAAGCCAGAAGTATAGGGTAAATAAAATCAGATAATCTGCACAGTTATCTGACATCAGTACTTCAGCTTACTCAGCTGAACTGCCTCGCTGGTGGAAGGAAACCTGTGAGAAATGGCAGCAAACAGGGAGTGAGAAAATGACTGCTCCTTCCACAGTGCGCTTGTGAAGCAATGTTGGCTTCCTCCTGTGCAGTTCTCAGCATCCTCAAACATGCAATGAACTCTTTGAGCATTAAGGGTTGTGTCATGGGCCCCTTAGCATCTTGGTACTTTGTAGATTCAGGCCTTTCCATCCCTGTTTGCTGTTACTGAAATCAGCTGGTTTTCATTCTGACTTTAGTGGGAGCAAGGCTGAGCCCATTAATGCTTCCTTCCTGGCTTTCTCCCTCTGAACGGGAGAGGGGACAATAGGAACCAACCTCAATCAGGGGTAAGGAACACTTTGTGTTCCTTTCAACAGACTGGTGCTGGAGAAGAGGAAAACATTACTGATGGCCAACACTGAAGCTGCCTGACTCCTCGATAAACATCCAGAAACTGAATCTCTATTTTATGCTATTGACAGAGAAAATCAGCTTGATCAAGATGGATGTGATTCCTTTGGGTTCTGATGAAGCACTCAGTAGCAAGGCAGCAGTTGTGTGGGAAGGGGAGAGAAGAAAGGAGCCCTGCTATCAGTGACATGCTGAAAAAAACCCTTCCCTCACCACTGCAT
>NW_009953726.1:44047-75201 GCF_000747805.2 Chaetura pelagica
GGATGATTGTGGCTGGAGCACCTCCCCTGTGAACACAACTGAGAGAGCTGGGGCTGTTCAGCCTGGTGAAGAGAAGGCTCCAGTGAGACCTTATAGCACCTTCCAGTACCTGAAAGGGCTACAGGAAAGCTGGGGAGGGACTTTTTGGAGGGCATGTAGTGACAGGACAGGGGCAGTGGCTTTAAACTGGAAGAGGGTAGATCTAGATTATACATTAGGAAAAAATCGTCAGCGTGAGGGTGGTGAGACACTGGCACAAGTTGCCCAGGAGCTTGGAGCAACCTGGTCTAGTGGGAGGTTTCCCTGCCAGTGCAGGGGTTGGAACTAGATGATCTCTAAGGTCCTTTCCAACCCAAACCACTCAATGTTTCTATGATTAAATACAGTTACTTCACGCGCGCAGGGGTTTGCTGTGTGCCCGTGGCTGGCACACTCCCCATGGAAAAACAAGGTCAGTTTTGCTGCTGTGCCCATGACTCAGTGTGCATCTTCAGGGCGTGTGGGCTGGGACAGAGAAAGGACTCAGCAGATGACAATGGGGCTCACTGTTTGCTGTCAGAGGTCGGCAAAACAGCAGGATTTATTTCTTAATGAAGTGAGTCACTTGATCAGTATCAAGTATCTGCTAAAATGAGTGATGGGGTGAATACAAATGTTAGAGGAGCTTGTTTTTTAAATATACCATTCAATGCTCTGGACATGCTTGCACTGTGTAAACAACATCCATGAGAGATAGAAATATATTTGGTTAATTCCATCTGGGGCTGTGAGGTCTCCTTCTTCCTTACAGAGTAGAGACTGATTTTCCAGCAACTTAAAATACACCTCAAAGCTTTACATCTCATTAGGCATAAGCCTTCCCTTGGAATGGGAAAAGCCAGAAGTATAGGGTAAATAAAATCAGATAATCTGCACAGTTATCTGACATCAGTACTTCAGCTTACTCAGCTGAACTGCCTCGCTGGTGGAAGGAAACCTGTGAGAAATGGCAGCAAACAGGGAGTGAGAAAATGACTGCTCCTTCCACAATGCGCTTGTGAAGCAATGTTGGCTTCCTCCTGTGCAGTTCTCAGCATCCTCAAACATGCAATGAACTCTTTGAGCATTAAGGGTTGTGTCATGGGCCCCTTAGCATCTTGGTACTTTGTAGATTCAGGCCTTTCCATCCCTGTTTGCTGTTACTGAAATCAGCTGGTTTTCATTCTGACTTTAGTGGGAGCAAGGCTGAGCCCATTAATGCTTCCTTCCTGGCTTTCTCCCTCTGAACGGGAGAGGGGACAATAGGAACCAACCTCAATCAGGGGTAAGGAACACTTTGTGTTCCTTTCAACAGACTGGTGCTGGAGAAGAGGAAAACATTACTGATGGCCAACACTGAAGCTGCCTGACTCCTCGATAAACATCCAGAAACTGAATCTCTATTTTATGCTATTGACAGAGAAAATCAGCTTGATCAAGATGGATGTGATTCCTTTGGGTTCTGATGAAGCACTCAGTAGCAAGGCAGCAGTTGTGTGGGAAGGGGAGAGAAGAAAGGAGCCCTGCTATCAGTGACATACTGAAAAAAAACCTTTCCTCACCACTGCATTGATGGCTTTGATTTCAGCTGCCAGCCACTTGGTTGAACAAACAAGCCCAATGTGTAATAATTAATTCCTCCTAATTTGATAGTCATGCTAATGGTAAAAACAGTTGCTGTTCAGTCTTGCACAGCACACGGTGCTCTGTTGGTTCTGGCTGCGTTTGCCCGTAGATAAGAAGCAATGAAATGAGAGCAAATAACTCACGTTGTTTTGAGAGGAGAGGTTATGTGCATTGTGGTGTTTTGACAGAAGTGCCCTCGGTTTCTGGTGCAAACTCTGTGAATGCAGGCTGAGAAACAGAGCCTCAAGTGGCCATGGGGTCGGGGGCAAGAGGAGAGCCCTTTCCCTGGGAGCTCAGCGAACTGAACATGGTCAGCAGGGGGTCGTGTTCTGCCATCATCTGTTATTTCATGAGTGCTTGTGTTTTCAGTCTTTCTTCACTTATGAAGAAAAATATTTTTGGTTTTCCTTTTCCTAAGAAAAAGGATTTTTGGAAGTATTCAGGAAAAATTCAGAAGAACTAAATTTTAAAGATTTTTCCACAAGGTTCATTAAAGTATTTGGAAAGCTAAATCAAGAAGTACTAATAGTTTAGCTTTGTCTTTGTCTTTTTACAGATAAGAAATTATCTAAAATTATGTTATTAATTACAAGAGTCCCAAGAAGTATTTAGGTTGACCAGTGAGAAAATACAACAGCAAAAAAGAAGGGAAAGGGGATGCAACTGTTGTTCTCTACCTCATGCTTTGTCTGCTTAATTATGCTAGCTTTGTTTAAACATTTTTCTTCTTAAAAAAAATGGGAAAAGTGTCCTTAAAACTTTCTTATTTTAAATTAGTGTTCATATGGATAAATGGGTAAGACAGAAGTTATTGGGGAATTTAAAAAATATTTTTTTAGCATCTTCTAAATTCTTGCTCAAGGAACTAAAATGGGTATCTTTGTGCTCTTTATGGCACCACTGATGCAATCCATCCTGCTTACATGGTCCTGAGCTCCCTCTGAGCCCCATTGGCAGCTGCAGGATCCTGCATGGACCAGGATCCTGCCCAGGCAGACCTGTGTGCCACATCCCATCCGATGTTTCTGATTAATACAAGTGACTCAGGCAACAAATATGTGACAGCTCACACACAAGAAACTCTGTGAAGGCTTCTCATTTCACTCTGAATAGACACATGATTCATCACCTTCTTCTGCTGACTGTATCCTACAGATAGATTGATTTAGTTAAGCAGCACTGACCCTACAGACTCCCAAACCCAAGGTCCTGGTTTCAGGAAATATTTTTTTTTCCAAATAGTCAAAAAATACACAAGAGAGGAAAATCATAGAATGGTTTAGGTTGGAAGGGACCTTAAAGATTCCAACACCTCTGCATGTTATCCTTAAAAGCAGTACCCATGAAAGATAAAGATGATGAATGTGTCAGTGAATGTGTCACTGTACCCAGTGAAGATCCTGCAGACCCATGGGCAAGAAAGGTGAGCTCAGGCCTTGGGGCTGCCTCTGCACAATGACCCATGGGAGGAGGCTCAGACCCTAACACAACAGAGTATAGCTTGATTAAACACCTGTATTTAGCTGAATTTGAAGGAAGTTTACCCAGGCATTTATTTACAGCAATAGAAATGCCCAGCATGCTTGATAAACTGCTGCCTGAAGCCCGTTTCCACCTGTAATTGTTAGCACAGCTGATTATTGTCCCTGGGTTAAAGGAATTGCCCATTATTCTGGGCTCCACTTCATGACTCAGCTCCTGAGAGCTATTTCTAGTGGCAGAGAAGCTGCCAGGCTGGCATCCCCTTCTGTTTTCTTTGTGGAAAGAGGATGTGGCTTCACACGACAGGGGTTTTATCTGCGGAACAAAGCAAGTGCGTTCGTGCTCTGCGCACTGTCTGAGGGGATTACACGGGCTGAGGCCGTAATCGTGTGCTCTGATATTGTTAGTGTATTATAAATGGTCCATTATTCATCCACATGAGGAAAGCCAGAGGAATGGAAAATTAAAATGTGAAACTAGCAAGCACAAAAAACGAGCAAGTGATTCATGCTGTGTGGAAAATGGGCCTCACTGGGTGTAGGTCTGTAGTTCTGTACAATTAAGTACAACAACTGGGGCTAATAATTTAGCTCTTTAACAACAATATTTGTCTTTTTCTCAGTCCTGCAAAATGCATGGGTAAAAGTGGCACATGTACCCTGTGTGAGGTTTTCTTCACCAGATCTGCTCCCCAGGTGCCTCGCAGCTCTCTCTGAAGACAGAGGGACGTGCAAATATTTTCTACCCCTGTAAACACAGGGATAAGATGCCAGAGCAGATTTTGCCCAGCATGTAAAAACAACAACATGACAACAGCAATTAACCAGATTTGATCTGACTGTCTTGTGTTCCCTCCTCTTCGTCTTTGGTTATGCTGGGTTCAGAGGGTTCCTCATTCACTCTCATTTCTGAGCCCTTTTCCTGGAAGGGGTGCAGTAAGAAAGATGACTTTTGCCCCTTTGCCTCCTGCTGAGCTGCAGGTGGGAGCTGGAGGGTGCTCAGAATTCCCAGCACAATCTCCTCAGAGACAGCCTTCTGCTCACCTTGCTTTTGGCATTTTCAGCCACAAGACTAATTCTGGAAACACATCCATGCTGCTGTGGCCTAGGTTTATTTTTTCCCTGCTTTAGACTATTTCCATAGTCCACTTTGCAAAGGAATCACAGCAAGAAGGCTGCAGAGTGCCTTTGTAGAGTGTCTTTCCTGAGTATCCTCTCATTCCTTGCTGAAAAGCAAAACTTTTACAGGGAAAAGCAAGTGAGACATCATTTATATTCAGATATAAAATTATGATTCAAAGAGAAATTTACTTCTTTTTTTTTTTTTTTTTTTTCCTCTGGGGAAAAGAATAAATTTCCTGTCCTGCATTTTGAAATTTATTCCTACCGTAAAGATCCTTCAGAGAAAAATGAAGGGCCCATTAACCATCTCTGCTTCCAAACTGGTCATGCACCACAGCAAACCAGAAGCCCTTGGAGTTAATAGGAATGGCTCAAGCAACAGCCTGAAATTTTAAAGCTGGCAAAGGAATGAAAGGGTGAAACATCCCGAATGCACAATTAGTCAGCTTTATTATCATAATATGTGTGGTCTCTGTGAAAATCTAGCCACGTCTCACAAACTCTGAGACCATCAGAAAGGTGTTGTATATGCACACTCCATAATAAAGCTGTTAGAAACCCATAAGAAGGTTTCTAATGTGAGTCATGCTATCCAGGAAGAGATGAGACAGGGCAGTCAATCCACTGCATGAGCCTGGTGCAAAGTCAGCAAATCCAGACAGCCTGGATAGCACAGACAAGTTTGAACAATGTTTTATTTACAGCCTTACAAATGCCTACATCTCAACCAAGCTGCAAATGTAATTCCCTGCACTGATTTGGAGGAAGAAGGGAGAGTGCAGATGCCAGCAACAGCTATGAGGATTTATTTGCACCCGGTAGCACCCATCTAACTTTCCAGTGAGTGGAAAGAGAAGGATCAAGGGCTGAGACACAGAGCAAGGGCTTGGATGAACTAGTCCTGGGTAACTGCAAGGAATAGAAGCCTTAGTGAGACCTTAAAAGACAGCTTGGAAAAGAGATCAGTTTCAGGTACAGCATTAATCTTCAACTTTCTTAGTTGACACTTTTTAAATTTGGAGAGCTTTTGAATTTTAAGAACAAGTTATAACAGGGCAGCACTGCAGAACAGCTCTTGGGATGCCTACAAATCAGAAGAGTTTAGGGGATCAGCAGTGTAGGGCCCACAGTCATCATCCAGTGATCTACAAAAAGGAAAATGTTATCCTGCCAAAGGTTACATAGAGCCTTATCAAAAGGACAGACTATGAATTTTAAGGAACAGCCACTTCATGAAGCCCAGACTGACCAGGCAGTAGGCTGAGCAGGAGAGCAGTGCTGAGACCATCACATGTATGCTCCTGATAAAGCCAACATTAGGTAGACAGGAGCCTGAAGCAGCCCTTCCTTCCCAGCTGCTGCAAGATTTTCTTAGCTACCTGACTTAGTTCAGTGGCCACATTTTTATCCCCCTTCTCTGCTTCTGGACAGAGCACATTCCTACACAAAAAATCCATCTCGTGGGGCAGGAGGGGTTGTCAGCAGGTCAGTCCCTGCATGGCACCAGTCCTGCAGATTGCAGAGCTGAAGAGAGGAGACACTGGACAAGAACTACAACAGGCATAACTCAATAACTGCTAGAGAAATTAAGCTCAGATACAGATTGGACCTAGTCAAAGCTTGGCCAAGGAAAGCACATCTTCACCTGGACTGAACGAGGAGCATGGTGGAAACCTCCTGAGCTCTTGGAGACAGATGCCAGCAGTGCAGAGGAAGCTGGAATTCATTGTGTGGAGCAAGAAGGAGGGAAGTCTCACAGAAATGGGTCTGATGGGAAACAGTCCTCTCAGGTGTGTAGCTATTTGCCCCTCATGCCCCTCATCAAACCATCACAACAGCATTTCACAGATCCCCTAGCACATAAATTCACAAGGAAGAACCTAGAGGAAGACATGGAGTAAGAGTAGATGTAGAATTTGGATGGTTATATTACTCTAGCCAATGTGTCTCCAGTGGTGGCCAGACAACACAATTCCCATTTTAGACTGTGGGGGCTCCCAGCAGAAGTTAAGAAAGATCAGTGTACAGAGGAGCCACAGTTGGAGATTTCAAAACTATTGTTATTTCCCTGGAGAGCCTGGAAATCTCTGGCTGCTCAGCAAATAATTTTCAATCATGAAAGATTTAAGCTTTTAAGTGGCACTTTGCCAGCAGAAAAGAAGGTGGTGCACATCAAAAATATTGTTGTTAATTTTGACCTGCACCTGTTGACACTGACCCAGTGGCAGATGGAACATGTTAAATGTTTCCTAAAGCATAAATACTTCACTTATCCACACAGGATGGATTCAGGACTTCCCATAGCCTGATACACTGAAAATCCACTCTTTCTCCTACACCTACTGACAGAGGTGATTCTGCCTCTCTGCCCTGGTGAGATCTCAGTTGGAGTACTGTGTCCAGTTCCAGAGCCTCCAACACAAGAAGGATATGGCCCTGTTGGAGCGTGTCCAGAAGAAGGGCAACGCAAATGATCAGAAAGCTGGAGCACCTCTCTTATGAAGACAGGCTGAGGGAGAAGAGAAGACTCTGGGGGCACCTTATAGCGACCTTCCAAGGACAAGAACAGTTGACAGAAGCAAGCTAAGTCACAGGCTTTTGCATCAAGACACACCTTTTCTGAACCTCTAGGCTGAGCAATCTGTGGATGCTCTTAAGTCTGGAGGGGCATCAGACAGTGTTTACTGAGAGCCAGCATGGGTAGATGCCTGGATTAGGACTTCTCCATGATCATTTGATGTATCCATACAAGACAGAGCAGCAAGAATTACTAGAAAATTTACACCCTCAAGCAAAGACAGACTTTTATTCTGAAAAAACTACTTAAATCCAATCTGCTGCTGTGCAATGTATGTGCCAGAGGGACAAAATATGGTGTAAAATAAGATCTCAGCAAGCTGAGATCCAGCTTACATATTTGGCCTGTTTAATCCATGGATGAAAATAATTACATAAAGTCAGTCTAGGCAATCCCAGAAGGATTTGAACATATGAAATATAGTCATTGCAAGAAGCGGAAGGAAGGGAGAGCTACACCATTTTCAGTTCTCCTTGGCTTTCTTCGACTTGTGTGTGAATTTGGCCCAACAAATTGTCTGGCTTTGGGGATGGTGATCATTCATCCCTTCTACTTGCACAAGAATGTGGGAAAGGCTTAGAAAAAGTGCCTCTTCTCCCATCTGGGGGCCTGGGTGGGAGCCAGTTCAGTTCAATGATTCATAACCATTTCAAGAAGCTCCTTGCCACTCTCTATTTTGCAGACACTTGTAAAGTCAGCAAATGGACATGCTGCAGCAGCATGTAGGTTGCTCTGTCATGTTGGGGGGATCCTACTTTCCTCTGTCATGACAGCAATACCAGGAGAAGGGAAAAAACCCAACTTATCAGCTTAGCACACATCCAGCAAGATTTTCAAACCCCAGCAGCTGAGGGGAAAAGAGAGAGGAGAGACCTAACACTCGGGTAGAAGTTCTTGATGTGGCAGGTGCTCAGAGAAGCAAGGAACTGCATCTTCCTGAGGGCATCAGCAGCCTCTCCTCCTTGCACGTTGCAAGGCAGCGGGAGGCCGCGGCCACGCTGCGAAAGGGAGCTCCTACCTGGAAGCCGTGGGCAGGTCTCAGGCTCAGTCTCCCAGCTGTCAGCTGTCCCCACCGTGATGAATGAGATGCTTTAGGTCCTTCATGAGGCCAGGTCCCAGGGTGGGGCAGATGGGGTGGCTTCGGCTTCAAACCCCGCCTCGCATGGTCTTCCCAAAAGCCACCTCCCTTTGCCTGTACTTCTGTTTTCCTCCAGCTGCTTCTCTGCATGTTGAGAGGCAGATTGCAGCCAGTCTGCCCTGCCTTTGAACACTCGCCAAGACTTTGTTTGTTTTCTCTTCTGTTTCAAACGTTCTTTGTGTCCTTTTGGCTCAGTTAATGAGCTACAACACTCCGCTTCTCCAGTTTTTAAGTGCCACCCAAATAACAGCTGATCGGATGCAGAGAAACGCTAAAGCCTGGGCTGTAATTGTGCTGGAAAATGAAGGTGCTACTCTGCCCATTGCAGATCCATCCAGCTGATGCACATAAGATAAAAAGAGAAGACATAGTGCCTTGGGGTAATGACCATAGTAGGGTTCATGCTTTTGTTTCTACAGAGCCCTGCAGCCCAAACTACTGCATCTCCTGGTCCTGGCACAGATCACTGAATTAAGGTACCAGTGAGGTCCTTAACAACAGCTGTAGTTGCAGGACAGGTGGCTGGGATGTAAGGACAGGATGACACTGCAGACTCACTGACTATGAGGGAATATCTCCAAGGGGTGTTCATCAGCCAGGAAGGGTGAGAATCCTGAGAAAGAGGCACATGGGGGATGGAAGAAACTCCTCTGAGACTGCTCAGGAGGAGAAATGATGAGACAGACAGAAAGGCACAGCCAAGAAGATCAGGAAGAAAAGTGGCTTCAGATATTTGGACCAGTTCTACCAGGTGAAGCCTCGAACTGTTTTAGAGGTTTGTCTGAGGTAGACTATTGTCACATCCCTATGAGGTTGCTTATCTTTACCTATCTCAAGGCAGTCTGTCCAGGGGTTAAAACTGCCATTTGCAGCCATGTGGCAGGCTGCTGTAATCTGTCTCTATTGCATAACCAGCAAATATTTTGTTAAAATTCAGTTAAATTTCAGGATTGATGGTGTTGAGTAGCAGATTCTCCTTTATGGATTGTACCCCCTTTGGAAATCAGGATAGGGACATGCAAAGCTTTTCCTCTGCTTGCTTCATTCAGTGTACAAGCAAAGGTGCTGTGCTCCCCCTCATGTTCTGCTTATCAAGGAAAAAAGTTCATATTTCTTCTTTCCCTGCTCTCTCCTGCTCTGGCAGGGGGCAGAGATCAGAGTTTAAGAGTCCAGCATGGCACAAATCAAGCAAAGAAATGGAAATAGGGTGAGGAGGAAGTAAGAAATCCTAACATGGAATTAGGTGGAGCCCAGCTGGTCCTGTGATGTTTTGCTGAAGTCACTCTGGATTAAGAGAGGACACAAAGGTGAAGGGAGGGAGGCAAGAAAAGTCTTGTTATTTCACTTCTCCTTGAGACTGCTTATGGGATGCTTGACATAACTCATGATCATTCATGGCAAAGCTTTCCTAGGATGTTTTCTTTCTCCTCCCTTTACAGCTACTGCTGCCTTTCTGGTGATGTGTGTTCTCTGTGGCTCTCCAACTCTCATACTTTCTCCTGCTCCCCCTCCTCTGTGTAAGGACTGGAGCCCAACCCTGCTTCTCTGTTCTTATCAGGTTGTTGGCCCTTCTCTGTAATACAGAGAACAGCTGTTGAAGGCTTGGAAACTCTGACTCTTGGGCCAGATCACCACTTGTTCTATACTTCACAACAGCTTGAGATCCAGCTCCTTCACACTTTGCTGCTGAAACAGACCTTTTCCATCTTTTTCCATACCTTCCTACTTTAATCCTTTTTGTTTTCCTCATCATTGTTTTAACCCCCATTTACTAAAGCTTTTTGTGGTTTAACTACCCCTCCCAATTACACTAGTGTGAATCTAGAATAAATCTGCTGGTGTAATTTGGATTGTAAGATATGAGAGTAGTGTACGTTCCATCAGCTAGAGTCAAAACCAATGTCACCATTGTCAGCATCTTTCTCACTGTTGTTCCCCATATCAAAGAGAGACTGTAGTCTGGGAATGGTGATACTAATCATCAGACTTGGAGCTAGGTTGCGTAATTTGCCTACTTCAACCTTCTCTGGATGCTTTACAACCATTAATTAAATATGGGAGCCAAATAAAGACGAGGATATTAATTTTCAGGGTGAGGCACTAAGGGAACAATGTTCTCAAAGGCAAATATCAAGGGTCCAACCTGGCTTTGTGGTGTACAATTTTATTAGCTCACAGTCAGTGATAAGGTCCATGGAAAAGTCCCCATCTCTTGTCCTTGTCCTACAAGAACACTGAAAATGGGTGCCACAGAAGTGCTGGGTCTTTTTCATGGCACAGTTGTATCAAATTTGGATGTGGTGGAAGAATCCTTTATTGTTGTTAAATAGTGGCAGAGGCAACTAGAATATTAATGTCTGGGAAACCACCCCACATAACATTGACTCCACATTTCCTTCTCCAGTTCATGGAAGCAAGATTCCTAATCCTCCAGGAGCCTGGAGTGCATCTATCTCTTTCATGCTACTGCCGAGTTCCAAAGGGATTTACTGATGTTGATCATCAGTCCAAGCTGATCACTGCTTTGGTACTGCCAGACCTCAAAAACAAGAGCAGAGGGAACATGATCTGTTCTGTATTCAACTTCATTCACTGCACCTCTCTGGAACAATGTGTGATGCCACGGTAGCTTAAAACATTCTGCTTCACTCTGTGTGTCATGAACTTAAAAATAAATTAGAGAGTGAGTTTGGAAAATTTCCCAGATTATGCAGAGCATCTGCCTTCTGTGCCCTAAGAAAAGGGTGAAGGTGACAGTCCCGTTTCCTCTTCCTTTCCTTGGTGCACAGATGTGCATCATGCTCTTGCACCAGGCTAATCCACTGGTCCATCCCAGCTGTGTGTTTGATTAGAAAAAGATTGTGTTGAGGTGAGATGGAAAGCCCTATAGCAGTGAAGGACAGATGGAATAGTTTTGTTTCCTGTCTCTTATGTATTCCTCACAGCATGAAATGCAGGTAAGAGAGTGTATGCTGTAATTTACAATTAATTTACCAGCATAAATTTACTAATATTTCTCCCACAGTGATTTTAATAACTGAACAGATTTTTTTCTGCCTGTTCTGGCAGAGAAACTCGTGCTGATAGAAATCTAATGGTGCAATTGTCCTAAAGTAAACCCCACAAGCCCAGCCAGGACTAATTATTCTAATCTCAGACCTGGCTGCTACCCTCATGGTGAGACTCTGTGCACATGGGATAGCAGGGTTAGTAGAGGAACAAACCCATGGAGAAACAGGAATGAAAGGTTGCTCTTGTGCAACCCTCGTGGCCCCAAGGATACTTTAACACAAAATGAAGATGTTCCACTGGTAAGTTTTGGCACATAGGTGCTACCATTTAGTAGTACTGTCTACAACTAGTAAGCAGACTAGAAAAATCAAGATCTTGTTGACATTTTCAAAATCATCTGTGTCTTGTAACTGAATAAAATTCTGTAAATGTCTGTGTTGACATAAAAACAAGGAATGTATCCTTGAGATATGGCTATTCCTTTGGTATTCAATAGATTGTTGACCTTCATTTCCTAGGATGAATAGGGCCTAGCATGAGCTGGCCATTTCTTTGGCACCAACACTGGCCTTAAGATCTCCTCAGTATTCCCTCTCCTGGACCTTTTCACTGCCATATCATCCCCAAATGTCCACTCTAACTAAGACCGTGGAGTAAATAACCCTCCTTCAACCTCATTACCAACCAGAAACCTGTGGGTATATCCCAGTGCTAAATAATGCAGCCCCCAGCACCCCACAGATCCAGGTTACCCGTGGTGGCTGTGCTGGCAGATGCCATGGGAAAGAGGTGCCAGGAACAGGGTTGTGATGGGGATGAGGGTACACGGTGCTGTGCACCTGAAAGGTCCATCCTCATGGGACAGTGGGACTGTGTGACCGTGTGTGCTGCAGACTCGGATACAGGCTTATATTGCAGCCACTCCCCTGCATGGACAAGCCCAGCCTGGCTGTTTGTTTGACTGTTTGCCTTGGCAGCAAGTCTCTGCATCAAATCCAGGGTGTCATTTGTCTCCGGCAGCGGCCGCGCTCAGCACAGCAAGCGGCAACAGCAGCAGCCCCGGAGGCCCTTGCTGGCTGAGGTTCTCCCTGGCCTTTGCTTTGCATTCCTCCACCTCTTGCACAGTAAGAAAGGCCCTGAAAAAGAGCTTGCTGAGGCCAGAGTGGCTTAGATAGAAACAGACAGCCCACCGACCACTGGGCAAAAGCATTGCAAGTCCGACTTGCACAGGAAGAAGCGCCCTACCAAAGCTGGCTTGAGATCTCTGTTAGTTCTTCCTCCTCCTTGAAGTTTTGAAACACAGTAGTAAAGAAAAATCAATGTTTTTCAGCTGGTTTTGGTTTGCTCCTAGGGCATGGCCATTCCTCTCATGAATCAGAAACTGTGGCAAACAATGTGCTGTGCCTCTAACGGGTACATACCATCCTCATTTCTTGCAGTTAGATGGAGAACAGCAACGCATTTTATTGCACAGTGAATGGACAAAGAAACCCTTGTGGCCCATGAGCCTCTGTCACACTGATTTTTCTTTCCCAGTTGGTGCTCCTATGTCACCAAAGGGGCCATAATGAATACTCATTGGAAATAGGAGTGTGAAACTAATAACCAAAAATAAAAACTCTGGAGGGAAGGAGATGCCTCTGGAGGGAGGGACAACCAAGAGAAGCCAGAGGGATGCAATTTACTGAGCCTGATTCATGGTGCTGGCATGGAACTCTCTGCCAGACCCAGACGAATCAGATTCCCTTTCAGTCTGAGCTGGCACCACAGTTATTTTGGTGTTACCATGCATAGAAAGAGTATATATTTGGGAAGCATTACAGGACAGGGAGCTTGACACCCAAGTGTATCTGCTGAAACTGAAATGGCTGTGTCATTTTTATGTTATACTCACTGAAAGAGGTAAAAGGGGAAATGAAGTATTCTGGCAAGTCAGGTCAGACCCTCTCCTGAAAGTTGGGGAGGGTGTTCCTCACCTGAGCTGGGAGTCTGACTCCTACAGGATTTGTTTATCTCTGTCTTGTAATGGGGCTGGAATAGATGCTGCTGCAGCTCATAGACAAACATCTTGAGAAAATATTTCTAAGAAAAATGCAACTGAGCTGGCATTTTGTTTTAGATCCTCCAAATTTGTGGGCCATATTCAGTGACTCACAAGACATAAGGGACACCCAGCTCTTGCCATGCCTTTGGCATTGCAGTTAAGAACAGAGGAGAAGGGATGTCACTGTGCTTTGAGTAGCTTTTGGATGTCACACCTTGCAGTTCCTGCCCAGGGGCTTTCACAGCTCTGGCTGATCTCGAGAACCCACTTGCATGTTAATCTCACGCAGTGCAAAGATAAACATGGCACCTGAGAAACAGCAACATTGCAGTTCAGGTGCCCATTCAAAGTCCTAAAATACAAGTTTGACTTTGACCCTGTCCTCCAATCCTGTGGCTATCAAGAGGCCACACAAACTTCCTCAAGTGTCTTATGGAACTGGGTCTTTTATAGACTGCCATTAATTTCTGAGGATTTAGATCATACTCCAAACAAGCTAAAAATAGATTTAGAAAGCATTTGTGCTAGAAAGACCTTTATGTTTTGGGAGCTGGCCAATTGCCACAGTGTGCTGATGCAGATGTTCTCTTCTACTGAATTGTTGTTCTGACTCAAAAAAATTATTCATGAAGAACATTGTTTCAGTCTTCATCAACAACTGCAAAATGCTCCCAGCATCTTCCAGATGCCAGATCTGAGTGCATGCTTGTGCTTGCCTGGCTGATAAAGAAAACAAGCAAATTTTTGTTTATCTGTTTCTCACCTGTGTCATCATGACAGTCAGCTAAAGCAAGGGCAGATGAATACAGCCAGCAGAGACAGCAGCTTACGAAACAAGCCTATTTTTAACAAGCCTTCCTTCCATGCTGCGGAGGAAACAAGGGATTTAGTATGAGCTTCTTGATGTGGGATTCATGGTGTGGTTTTCCCCACCCTTGTTCAGATGAGCCTGCCTCATCACCATGCTAATATTCCTTCTCTCTTTCTCCTGTGCCTGGCAGGCTTTCTCAAACACCTATCACATGCCCTGGGCAGCCAGCCAGCCTACCTGTCTGTGAAAAACAGACCTGCTTTTCCCTGCCCCACCCTGACCTCTGAGGATGATAACCTGTTGTCAAGAAACATCAGCAATAACTGTTTGGAAAACAGATGCCTGTCAAGTTTCACATGCAACCAGCTTTGCCTGCCACATCCCTTCCCAGCATGGAGCTTGTTGGATGTGCCACAGCCCCACTGCTGCTCTGCACCTCCTGGGGTCCGGTTGGTGCTGTGACCAGGTACAAGAGGTGCTCCCCATCACGCATGACCCACCACAACATCCTTTCACACCAGCAGAAAAATGGTACCGGAGCGATAATGACGTGGGAAAGTTGACATTCATGACACAGGACAGTTTTGTTTCCTAAGCTAAAAAAAACCAACACAAAACCAAGCCAAATCTTTTTGCTAATATGTGCAAAAAGTCTGGAAGGTGGTTATGTGGAATGCTCTGTTAGCTTTCTGTTTTATTTGTTTCTGGGAGGTAGCACCTAAAAGTCCCAACAACATCTCTCATGTGGAAAATAGTACGAGCCACAGAATGTTTGTTTGCTAAATAAACAACTCGGTGCAGGCAGACAAATGTTAAGAAAAGGGTAGTACTGAAAAAATCACATTTATAAGATAAAATCTTTCCTCTATAAGCTTATATCAAGCATATAAATAATATGAAATTACTGGCTGGGTGTGGTTCTAAAATATTTGCCCTACCCTTATATAAATCAAATTACTTAATCTAAACACCAGGTAGGAAGCAGAGGTTTGGACTGTATCTCTCTATCCGTTGGGTGGAGAGAAGTGACTTATTCCTTGAGTGGTCTCCTTGATCTCAACAAGGCAACTTAAGATGTTATTTTTATGTGACTGGGAGTCTGACAAGCAATTTCTGACTTTCCATTGTTATGGAAAATATAATCCTAAACAATTTACAGAAGAAAAGCAGAAACAATCTGGCATATTTAAGAAGAGAAACAACAGCAGCAACAAAACCCAACAAACCTCTCCCCTTTTAGGGTATCAAAATGTTTACAGACTGTGTTGTAGACTACAACTTTTTCTACCAGAATAAATAGTGAAGAAATTTATTGCATAATTTAGATAAACATAGATTTTGTGTATTTTAAGGAAAAAAAAAAAAAGATACTGTAAAAATTTCAGATTCTTGATATTTTTTTAGACACAACCTTAAGGCTACTGCTTGGTTATTTTAAAACAGGCTAATCTGTGCATAAACTAAAGAGAAGACTTGTAATTTATTGATACTCTTCTGCCAGCTAAGAACTGTTTTTCATTGCTCTTTTGACTCACTTCTCCAATCATCACTGCTATGCTTCAGCAATATTTTATATACAAATACGTATATTTTCCCCTTTCCAAAAAGAGGTTAAATTGCTCATTTCCTTCTACTCTGCAGCAGGGAAATACAGGGGGGAAAAAAAGCCCTTCTTCCAGAGTGCTGTTTTATTCAGCCAACAGATTGAATATAGAGCACAGGACACGTTGAATTTGCAAACATACACTACAGAAAGCAGCTTTTAGCTATTGTAAATGCCAGGTAGGTTGTATCATGCACCGTATCCTGCTAGTGGCTTCCTCATCCCTGTGAGAAATGAAGGGCAAGCATGTAAATTAAGGCATGCAACCCGTAACAGTTAATTTAGACAGAAGTGAATTCAATTTGTATACAAAGTCAAAGGCTTCCTTAAGCTTAGCTTCAGCACAACGCAGGCACCGAGGAAAGTTTAGAGGAGGCTTTTCTTAACTCTGTTTTTCCTTATCTGATTCATGCAGCATCAGAGAAAGCCACACCCTAGAAGCTGCAGGGTTTGCCTCGGAGGTTGGTTCGCAGCTAGCAGAGCACAGAAAAGCAGAAGCAGAACACAGAAAAGTATAGAAAAATGTAAGCCCACCACTGGCTGGAGATCCTGGCCAGTTAGGAAGAACTAGATGAAAGCAGTCACACATCTTGGTAGATTATGGTGGTGCAGCAATAACAAGAGAGGAAAACTTTGTCTTTTTCAGAGGATCCCAGTGTAGAATCAGTCCCAATCCAGAGGAGGAGACGGAGACTTTGTGATTCTGTGCTGCAGGAAAAGTGCAGCCAGACTGAAACTAAATGCTGACACACTCCTTAGCCTCTCGGTGAATATACATCCTTGGATGCCAACCAGATTATTCTGGGCTGCCCTGCATTGCTTTCTGCCTGGCTGATCACTGCTTGCAGAGCTGGAGCTTCAGGTCATTGCGGCGAGAGAGGAACAGAGTGATGTGGATGTTCCTGGCAGAGCCTGAAGACACTCGGGGAGATTGATGAGGGATCCCCGGGCTGCCCTGCTGCCCGATTGGCTGCTCTGCTCCCGTGGAGAGGGCAACCTGGCAGGGAGCAGGCAGCAGCCTCCCAGGGATGGAGAGAGCCAGGAGAGCCCCTGGGAAATGGGACAGAGAAATGGCAAGGCAGGTTTCTAAGCACTTCCCTGGGAGTGTGCAGAGAAGGGGAGCAGACCTCAGGATTTTCTCTTCCCTGTGGGGCGGGGCCTGACCCAAACCCCTCTGAAGCCAGCAGAAAGGATCCCACTCATCTGCCAATGTTTAAAAATCACATATTTGAACCCTGTTCACCCAGCAAAGAAAAGGGCTAAAAATGAACAACCTGAAAATTAATTTCAATTTGTGGCTGGCTGCTTACCACCATCAAGGATGAAAAAGAGCAAAATATAAATTATACATAGATCTACTGTGCTGTACTTATGATAATGCTCCTACATTTATGCAATTCACATCAGGCAAAAAAGTCCTAGATCCCCTCTATTCCTTTCATTAGTCATTTTTTCCAAGCATGGAAATTCTGCTGCCTGTTTCACGTGCAACCAGCCTGAGGCCAAAACCAGCTGCTGTGCAAGAATGTACACCAGGCCTGATGTGGTGCCCACCAAGATCAATGGGATGAGTTTCCCTGATCCTAGTGGGAGCTGAGGAAAAAATGAGAGCAACTAGTGTGAGCCAGGAGGTGAGTGCTGCTAAAAGTAGGGAATTTGCCTGTACTGTCACCCCTGTTCTCTGACTGTGAGTACTGCAGTGGCATTGGTAAGGAGCACAGGGTAGGAACGGATCTCAAGGTTTCATGCTAGAATTGGTTTCCTTGGTATTTATGGGCAGGAAGCTAACATGAGTGGCTGTGCTGCTTCTAACACCCAACTTAGATCATACCTAGCCTTTACTTCATCATAATGATCATCACCCCCATGACATCAGATAACCTGACCCAGGCAGGACTGTGGGGATTTGGTGCCTCAAAGAGCACTGAAGAGCCAACTCCTACCAGAAGTAGGGTCTGTGGACTTCTGAGGGTGGGATTCAACTCCATGACTTCAGATGTCTACAGAATAAAAGCTTACACTCTGTGTCTCATTGTTGTGAAAGGACTGTAGCCATCCAACCATATGTGGCTGTTAAGGGACTGTGCTCTTGACTTCACTGTCTGTATGGACCGGGCAACCTACAGTCTTGACTCCATGACCCAACACCCTTGAGCCTTTGAACTGCCCTGGGAGCCCAGATACCAAGCTTATGTGTAGACACCTACATCTGAATTACTTACAGTCAGGTGAGAGGAATGCCACCACAGGTGTCAGTGTGACATCTCTAGATGTCTGTGATGAGCTGAGCTGCTGCAGACAATCAAGAGATGAGACCAAGGTTTATGTTCAATACCCCAGCCCATATTAATTCACTGCCAGAGTGCCTGTGAGAGACACAGCCTTCACTACAGGATGGCAGTGTAAGGTCACACTTCTGTTTGTGTGAGTCCCTTACACCCACCTGGACCTCAACAGATCTTTAAAAGAGGATTCACCATCTCAGCATGGTCCATTGAGGCACCACTTTGGTAGGAGCAGTAGTAGCAGTTAATAAACATTTTGCTAGAGTATTACATTCTCAAGCTTTATATTCTGCTACTTCTGCCTGATGCTATAAATCCTTGAACAGCAGAGCCAGTCCAAGGCCCTCCAGCTTGTCATTGCTTAAGTATGGAGAAGACCAATCAGGAGACAGAGGTGACTCAGGGATTCTCTGTGGGCTCAGAATGTGGTTTCTCTCTGTAGAACCAGCTGATCAGCACAGCAGTGTGGCATCTGACAAGTGAATTATTCTTAGAGTAGCAGAGGAATAAAAACCCAAGTGTTGTTTCCTACCCTTGACAACCCTTTAAAAATTATGCTTTTGAACACAGTAAAATATTTAGTGAAGATGACAATGGCTTGAGTCAAAATGCAGATACAAGCACATGCACACACATAAGCAGAACAGCTCAGCTGGAAGATTCTTCTTATTTACACATTTCAGCCATGAGTTTGCACCTGCAAAACCAAAACACTTCTTGTAGCAGATCTTTTTTTTGTTAGCTCTATTTTTGCTCCTGATATCAGTAGTGAATTCCTGTAAAACACAGAAAGTGTGCAGGATAAGGAAGGCACCAATATGTCACATCCAGCAGGGCAGGACCTGGAAGAGATCCATAGCTGGGGACCAGGTTCAAATGAGGTTTTGAAGCTTGAAGTATGACATGAGCAGAAATCAGTCCAGCACAGTGCTGCCAAGCACCCCAGCTCTCTGCTTGGTGCTGCCTGATGCTGAACACGAATACAGTCTGGAGGTACCTCACTTCTGTTACCCAAGAGCTTGGATCTGCTCCCACATGTTCCCACAGCTGTCTATCTGGACTCCTGAGCATGCTGAGCCACAGGATCTTCAGAGGTGGTTTGTTCAGTCCTTGGAGCATGCTTTATCCACACTAGCAGGTTTGGCTTTCTCCACCTGCAGTGGTTTAGGGCAATTCCCACTTTTATCCTAATACTCTAGTCCATGGAGCACTCTCCTGGCATGCTGATGATCAGGGTTCAGTTCTCAGTCTGTTTCATGAGGGTGAGGGTTTGGATCCACATCCTTTCTATGACAGAAGATCCAGAGACATTAATAAAGAGCAGCTAGCAGAGCACAGAAAAGTAGAAGCAGGGCTGTGGTAGCTCCACAGGACTCCACAGGGCCAAAGCTCAGCCTGGCCTCCCTAGGCTCTTCCCAGCCTTCCTGCTGGTCTCTCCAAGCATTCTCAACCTCTGAACAGAGCTCATGCTACAATTTCTAAGCAAGCCCTTTCTGTGTAAATTCCAAATGTCTCTTCTCTGAAAAAAAAGCCCTCTCCATTGCTCATTACATGTAGCCAGGTGTAGATGCCCTCGGGGCTTGCAGCTGGGTCTGGTGGCCTCAGGGCAAGAGTGTCATGGAAACATTGACAGATGACAGAAGAATAGGGAAGAGCAACTACAGTGTGCTAACCTTCCCTCAGGAGCTGTGAACAAGAATAAGAACAAATAGACAATACTGGACCTTTCATTTTGTACCCCAGAAGGGTTGCAGCAGGGGAAGAGCCTGATGCAAGTGTCCCACCCCCATTGGGTTGTGGTTTGGGAAAGCTGCTTGTCCAGGGGCCTTTTTCTGTGCAGCCATGCACATCTCTTTGTTGCTTGTCATGACTTTAGTCCACTGGACCAGGCTGAGTTGGCCATGGTAGATCAGAGCTGCAAGGCCTGATCCAGCCACCAACTGAGCCGTGTCCCAGAGTGATGCAAAGTAATTACATAGCAGAAGGAGGTTGGTGGTGTGATGTTTCCCACTGAGTCTAAAAGGCCCAAGAATTAAGTACTGGGAGGAGTATGTCCATGTGACTAAAGAAGGGAATAACTGAAGTGTCTTTAGCTTTCCAAGAGGGACAGGTACGGTCTAAGTTAATTTTAAAAGATCTTTTTACTTTGCCTGGAAAGAGAAATGCACCTCTGAGGGAAGATTCCTCTCCCATCTCCATTGCCAGGTGTTGAAGACACACATACCTGTCCACCTCCTGGAAGGGGGTAGATTTATGTTAGACATTAGGAAGAAATTCTTCCGTGTGAGGGTAGTGAGACAGTGGTGAGACACTGCACAAGGAGGCTGTAGGTGCCTCATCCCTGCAAGTGTTCAAGGGCAGGTTGGATGAGGCTTGGAGCAACCTGGTCTTGTGGGAGGTGTCCCTGTCCATGCAAGGGGATTTGAACTAGATGATCTTTGAGGTCCCTTCCAACCCAAATCATTCTGTAATTCTACAATTTTATTATTCCTGCACATGGGGTCTTAAGGATGGGTTCAGTCCAGTTTCTCCATTTCCTTGTGTGTGCACAAGTGTATAGTGCCCCTCCAGCCACCTTAGGGCCCCATGACATCTGGATGGAGCTGTCAGATCTGAAATCTGTCCCCTTCCAGAGAAGCCAGCTAGGGCACAGCAGGATACCCTGGTCATCTCAGAGAGCACCACATGCCCACATTTGGACAACTGAACCTAGCCAAGGAGGTCTCATTTTTATGTTGTTAAAGCTGGGTCAGCCTAACTGTTCTGGATCCTGAAAATCCAACTAAGGGGTAGACTGGCATTGTTCTGAGCTGTGTATTTATTTTGTTCTGAGCTGCATATTTATTTTGCTACATTTATACCTCCTTCTTTTGCTTGATTGCATATTTCCCTCACAGTTCATCTCTTAGAAGCACGGAAGCACCTGCAAAGGAGTTCCTCAAGGGAGCTGCTATTTCTGTTCTCTCTGCACGTGCTTACTGGATAGCAACAGTCATTGGGTTCTTTTTAGAAACTTCCTTCTCTGGATGTGTGATCCAGCTCCTTTCACAGGTAAGGCTCTTCCAGTGGAATTTATGGCTCTGGCCTGGCACAGCATGTTCCCTTTGCATTGTTGGAGGAGAGCAGGCTGTGCAGGAGCACGATGGCAGGGTAAGAGCAGGGCACAGCTAGTTGATTTGCACAATAACACTACAGTCTTGCCAAAAATATAAATACTATCAGAGAGCTCAGGCTAAAAACCTACCTCCTGAGCAATTTCTCCACGTGCCAGCTGGGTCAGCCCTCACCATGTCTCCACACACCAGTGTATGCAGATGGCTTTGCTCTAGGTCAGCAACAGAGTGTACGGGAGGGAGAATTCCAGCTGTCCTCTTGCTTTGCAGCTTTCATACCATGGAAAGACTCACTGGGCTGAATGCCTCCCTGATCCTCAAATACATGGGCAAAACATAGGGAACAGGGCTAGTGCCTTTGAAAGTTAAAGCTGGAGGAAGGGTGATCAGCCCCTGGCATCTGTTCTCAGCAGGGCTGGCTGTGTAAGACTTGCTGTGTCTTCTCTAGCCCTCCAGCTGCTCTGCAATGGCACATTTCTGAACTGGGAGAATCTCCTTCCTTCCCATGGGCCTAGATGTCACTGTCACTCTGTGTCTAAACTTTCCAGGTTGCACAACTGTCTCCCAGCCTTGATTCCTACATTCCTCTCCAGATGTGCACTCTAGGAGGCAAAATAATATCCTTGTTCTTGAGAAGACCCTGATCCCTCCTCCTTCGCTCCTTCCCCAGTCTCTATTCTTTACCATTGATCCTCAGTTACTCATCACTGGTCAGATGCTGCTGCCACTGCATGGGCAATTATGGAAAACAGGTGTCAGGAGAGTTTTCCACTGAGGTGTGTTGGGGCCAGCAGGGAGCTGCATTATCCTACTGCTGCTCTTTGTGCCTTTTACAAGAGACCCCTCTGTTTTCTGGCTTAGCCTCCTTCAGATAAGCCAGAGATCAAGGCGTGGGCAGAAGAAGTTTCACTGGTCTAAACCATGGAGAAAACTTAGCTAGGTTTAGTCACCTGTTGTCATCACCTATAGCAATACAAAAGTGTAGTACAGATATTCCTAATTAAATATGTTATTTTTCAGGCTTTTCTTTTGAGATAACCAAGTGGAACATTTCAGTGTTTTACCCAGAAAGACTCTTTCAACTCGTCTTCTATGAAAAATCTTTGAAAAGTTCATTAAAATGTATCTGAATGCTCCTGAGTGAGATATATCATCCTCAACTATATCAAAGCTTTCCTTTTTATATGAAACTACCTGCATTCTCTGCCTTGTCCAGTTATGAGAATAGTTCATTTTTCTCCTTCTGCCATCTGAGTTCCAGACACCAATTACAGAATTTTTTTCCCTTTCATAAGAACACACTTTTCATCACTATTTTCCTTGGGCTATGAGGAGGTACTATGAGCTTGGAAGAATGTATATTGGTTATCTAAAACCTGTTTGGTTTCTCTAGCTCTGTTTCTCAGTCTCCTCTTTCCAGCTGAAGAGAAAAGCATAAGTACAGAAAGACCTCCTCTTCCACAGTGGTCAGATCAGTGCTCCTCCATTAACTAACCAAAAAGTAATGATCTATTAGCTATCTAGGTGACATGTATTACCTAGGTAGACATAGAAGTAGGACTGTGAGAGGATCTAGATGTTGTTGTTGGTTTGGTATTTCAGGGCTTTACTTCACGTGTTTCCCTGTCCAGCTCTGATCTGAGTCCTGTGCAAAGCCTGGGAGAGCTGGACATGTACAAATAGGATTCACCGAAGCCAATGAGGAGGGATCACCTAAGTTAGCCTGCAGGCAGGGAGAGTAGCAGAGACCCACTGGTAGATACACACTTAGCTCTGAGGTGTAGAGGTACCTGCTCACACTCTGGATCTGTAACCATGGCATATTTCCTGGAGATCATGTTCAAGCCTATATTTTGTCTCAAAAGTCAGCTGGGGCTGTGCCAGTCTCTCTTTGTATACAATAGTTCAGTGTTGGGAGGATTCTTCTAGTAGGTGAGAAGCTGAAGAGAAATTCCCTCCATGTCCTGGAGAAGGTTGTCTGAAGGTGACCTATCCTAGCCTTCTGTGAGCATAGGCTACACCACAGAGAACTGTTGCAGTAGAAAAGAGGCACTGTGCCCTACAGGAAAACACCTCTTGGAGCAGCAGGGGAAGTGTCTGAATGCTTGTATGGGTTCTTGCATGTCTGGGAAAACACTTTGGCTGTTGGACACCTTTTCTTTCAGGGCTTGGAGGATGTCTGATTTGTAAAGCTCATCCATGACTCATCTCTGCAAAGGAATCTCCTTTTAACCCCAAGAACTCCCCAGTGCTGAAACTCATCCAATCCATCTTTGCTAGTAGGTCTTCTCTATTTACTTCAGACTTAGGTGGCACTTGTGTAATGGTTGCAAACCCTTTAGCCTTTGTTTCATCTGCACTCTCTTTATCTCAGCTTCATCCATGCCAAGATCCTTCCCCTGATTTCCAAAGGTTGGCTTTGCAAAGAAAAAAACTTTTGCTTTTATAGACATGGGTTTGTAATGAGTGGATCACAATCCTTCTGGCCATCTCCCTTCCCCATCAGTCAGATTCCAGAAGGGACCACTCAGGCCATGACAATGAATGAAGGCACTTTGAGTGTCAGCAGGTTGCCATGCTCTTGTGCTGGTTCCCTGCACGCACAGTTCATGCAGCCCTGGTAACTCCTCAGGGACCAAGCAGGGAAGGCTGATGGGTCTCTTTTACTGCATGTGCACCTTTATGCTCAGCCTGTGTTTAACAGGTGGCAAGAAGCATTTAGTAAGCCAGAAGGAGAGTGCACTAATCAACAAAAAGCTGGTGAAAGTTAGTACTTCAATCAGAAGCCACTCTTTGTGTCAAAGGATTATGGAAATATCTGCAAAGTCTCAAGTGAATCTTTGTTAGAGCTTAAGCCAGTGACTTCCAGGGCAAGTGCTAACACAGCATAAAACTGTCTAATTGTTAAGGTATTTTGAAGAAAACTCAGGAGTCCTCTGCTGAGGTGATGTCTCCACATTAGACCCTCAACCAATACAGACCTGAGTTCAGTCCTTCCTGCTGGCCATCACCAAACACAACATCACAGCTGTTGTGTCCCTCTGTGAGGCCAGGGGAGTGGCCCATGGTGCTGATACCAAACCCCACTGGTGGCCAGGCTGAGAAGGGACACCCAGCAGGGGTGGGAGGGGCAGGGGGGCAAGGGGCTGGTCTGCCCCAAGGCCAGCTCCAGGACTCTGCTATCACTGTGGTATCCACCAGCTCACGTGTGCTGCTCACCCAGCAAAACCCAATGCTTGGTTCAGTGTCAGGAGCTGCTCTCAATTTCCACACTTCGCCTCTGCCCCTGTAAGGGGGTCTCACAGCTCTCCAATGACTCTACTTGATAAACAAAAACATTTGCTCGGTTCCTTTATCATTTCCTGAGCGGGCACATTCATCTCCATCCTCCCGGTGGCTGGCAGCCAGAGCCTGGATCTCTGCAGGAAATCTGCCTGGAACAACATGTGAGCCCTGCCAAGAAATGCAGTGCTGGTCCCCACAGGCACCAGCAGACAACATTATAATTACTTATCCTCAGGAGATCGAGTTGCACACGGTATTCTTCTCCAAAAACCTGAGGACTTTCGTGTTGCACAGTAGCTCTGCCTGGGGTGAGAGGAGGTGCAGTACCCAGGGCTGTTATTAGACCCAGATGGCAGAGAGGTCTTGCAGGAACGTTTTGGTGTTGCAACCTCTTTAGCATCTGACTGAGCTGCTGCTGCTGAGCTGGCCGGGCAGGGGAAGAGCCGTGACTGACACGGGATCGGGTACCCAGAGCACAACACGGGCTCCTCTTCCCGCAGCCCGGGCTCTGCTCCGCAGCAGCGGGATCTCGCCTCGCTGCTCACCCGTGCTGGAGAGCAGCCCCAGCCTGGCTCCGGGGCCGGCATCTGCTGGTCCCTCTGCGTGGGGCTGCCACATCTCGTGTGCTTGCAAAGCCCTGCTCACGCCACGGGCTCTCCCGGGGATGCAGGGAAGAGAGTTTTCCTTCCTGCTTAAAAGCACGGAGGTCAAATCCTGAAGCCCCGGAGTTTTCACGCAGCCCTTACTCTGCTCTCACACCTCTCCCTGGCAATGAGAGCTGTGCCCCTCCAAGCCCTGGCATCCCATCTCCCACCAGGACGGGCACCGGCCCTGACGGTGGGGTTTTGCCCCCCTTTGCTGGCAGAGCAGAGAGGCAAGCTCGGACGGGGGAGCGGCACAGAAAACCCGCTCCTGCTGCCTGCTGGGGTTACACCCAGGTCCCCGGTGAGGCAAGAGCCTTTCGGCAGGGCTGCTGCTCGCTGTTCGCTCCGCAGGTGCCGCCCCTGTGCGAAGGGCAGGGGTGAGAGCGGCTGAAGCCAGCCGGGAGGGCTCTCAGGGATGGATTTTCTCCTCCTCGGCTGGCCTGACGCTGCGGGGAGGGCTGTGGTGTGTTCCACAGACAGGGGACAAAAAGCAAAAGGAAAAAAAAAAAAAAGCATGATGCTTCTTGTACTGATCTCCCGAGGGAAACTGGCTGGTTGTGAGCAAAAAGATGATCTCAGGCATAAAAGTGGTCACACAACTGAAATATGTATATGGCTGGAGGAGGAATGAGCAGTCAGGGAGAGGGAAGGTAAGTCCTGTACCCTTGGCAGTAATGGGACCCCCTAAGAAATAAGTCCCTCCTACTCTTAGGAAAGTGAGGACATCTCTGTCCCATGCCCAGCTCAGCATTGCACCTTCTCAGCCTTCAAGCAGAGACTGTGACTGTGTGCTGGGACTGAGTCCTATCCAGCAGCTGCTGGGGGTCTGCTGGCCACCTGACCTCTGCCCTTCTGGTTTCCACCTGCAGTGGGACATTAAACATGTTGGGTCTCCTCACACTGGTTGTCAGTGGAGGACATTGGCACAGGGGCATTGCCATCCAGCACAGGGTGTACCTGAAAGCTTGTCCCTCCCTGGGACCAGCATCCTTTCCAGGACTGGGAGGAGACACCTACACCCAGCTGAGATCCAGCAGTCAGGACCTTCTCCTGAAGGCAGCTGTTGACACAACACTTTTCACAGACTTTATGTATGTAAAGCACCTGTCACCATACAGATGGACATTCCTTGGAACCACTCTGAGGGAGCTGTGTCTTTTCTTTCCAAATGAATTCCCATTTCTCCTTTTCAGTTCTTACACAGAGCTGGAGCTTTGGTCCAAAAGTGGGTGAGTCACTGTTGGTGATTGAAGGGACTCAAATCCATGCTTGCTAATCAGCTAGTCCAGTGGGAGCTGATGGGACTTCCCATCACTCTTGCTGAAAATGAGTCTGCTGTACAGCAAGGAACTTAATACTGTGATCAGAGAGAGCATCACTGCAAACAGGGTTGGGACTCAGTGGTCAGGGTATGCAGGTGGCTGCCAAAGCTCGTCGTGCATTTTGCATTAAATATTTAGCAGACAAAATAAGGAAATGGTTTTCTGGAGCAGACCTCCCCTTCTCCTAGGTGAGTGACCTGACTGCTAAACCATCAAATCCATCATTTTTCCCCTGCTGCAGCTGCAGTGAGGTTTCGTTGCCTTCCACAATTGGAAGGAAAAGCTGAAAGTTGAAAGTGTCCTGTCGGAGGCAACTTGCAAAATGTTTCACTGGGGAATAGCAGAGTAACATCATCATAACCCTGATTTTCACTGAGGTTACAGGATTTTGTCCTGGCTGCAGCTTGCAGCCTTTTGAGTTATTTTATGGTCTAATACCAAAGGAGTGCATTGCTCTTTTTTCTAAGCTGCCTCACCCCTATGGAAAATGAAGGGGATAACATGGCTGGTTTCCACTCTGCTTGTCTACGTGGTGGTGTTGAGAGCTCTGAGCAGCCAAAGGCACAAAGAGATCCCACAGCTTGATGAGAGAAACTGGTACATCCAACTGCAGCACAGGGCAGTATTTAACAGCAACTGTAATTATCCAGAGGGGCTGCTGAGAGAGGCTGTGATGGCTTCTCTGCTGCTTTAAGCCTCTAAAACAAAGACTGTTACTTTTAGGAAGTCCAAAGGCTGCCCAGCATTTATCACAGAGTAAGAAGACACGGAGACAGGGGGCACAGAGCTGGGGAAAACTCAGGGAACAAAAAGGTGGAGAAAAGGAGAGGCCAGAGAGATGAAGCTGTAGCTCAAGTCAGGAAGTGTATAGCCAGCAGGTGGGGCCAGGGCCAGGCTGTTAAAAAGGAACACGGCATTGGAAAATAACATAATTTGCCTTTTTTTTGTTGTTTTAAAGAAAAATACAGTGTCCTGTGTGTAAGTCCATTCTGGGACACCCTGTTCAACCCTTCTCTGAACCTGGGCGTGTGACCTGATGTTTTCTGGGGCCTTGTATCAGTCTGTCTCAGATCCTGTTTGCAGAAAATATTCCTACAGAGGAGGGAGAGTTGAGCCAGGAGCAAGGGTGGGGGACAAAGCCCCGTGGATGGTGAGGCAGGGCTGGGGTAAGGGCAGGACCCTGCTGCCCAGATCCTGCCCCCCAGGGGCCACTCGTGCAGCACAAACACACCTTCCCAGGGCACACAGCAGTGCTGCCTGTTCTGTCTGTGATTAATTCTGCATGGTTACCTTGACATGATGTAACCCCCATCCTTATGACTCAACATGCCAAATATAAGCATCGAATGACTACAGAGTCATCTGATTTACAGGAGCCTCACTTATAACAGCTCATTATTGAGCGAGCAAAGTATCTGTGAGCCAGCCAGTTGAGGGCAGATTGGAAAGCTTATGAAAGCAGATTTTGGGAGGACTTTCCCAGTCAGGCCTGTGAAACCATTCTCTTGCAGCTGATAAGCAAAACCATCCTGCCTTACTTTTTGCTTTTCCTTTCTCACTTCAGTTGCCACCCCTGAACTGGGTGGCTCAGGAAGCCAAACTGCACCAACTGAAGCCACCAAAGGAATGGTCTAGTGAGGCTATTTAAAAGCAAGTAAAAAAGAAATCTGGCTGAGAGTTAGGCACTGGAAGGAAGATCTTCCACCAACACCATGTGAGAGCAAAGAAAGCTCCCACGTCCTATCACTCCTTTGATGGCAGAGTTTGTAAGCAGTGTCTGCATCTCTGCAAGTGTGTCCTTTTGTGAGTCAGTCGGTGGTGAGAAGCTCCTATTGGGTGTGAATATATTGTTCCCACACAGGCTGTCTGTATTGATTTTATTACATAATGAGAGACAGACCCTCAAAGTTGTTCTTCAAACACCCTACTGTGCTTTACAACTCAGTCATAAGAATGTGAGATATGGTTAGTGTCTTAGGTGGATAGTTCAGGCTAAGACACCTTCTGAATTACTCCACCTAAAACTACTATCCATGGGAATATCCCAGACACTGAGCTCATGGATTTTTTTACTTCAAAGCACCTGTTTGGCATCACCTGTCTTTAAATTATGTTAACAGATGAAATAGGGACTCACATTCAAACACATAATGCCACTGACATTCAGCTCTCTCCTAAACTGATCTGCACTGTCACATAAACTTCCCTTTCTGGGTTTGAGCAGGACTACCTGAGCCCTGACAACAAGACCTTGGATAGATGGGGACCCAGCTGCTCTCAGAGAGCTCATATTTATAGGTATTTTAGATAGTTATTTCAAGCAACTTGGTCTGGTAGAAGGTGGCTCTGACCACGACAGGGGTGTTGGAACTAGGTCATCTTTAAAGTCTCTTCCAACCCAAAATATTTTATGATTCTATGATATAGAAGACACACAACCAAAGCCCTTCTCTACACAGCAAACACCTCTCTAGCAGGGTAGTTCCCAAACCTCCAGGTTATACAGTACTTGGAATAAGGGTTTTCCAGGATCAGGTATGGGAACTCTGGTCTCTCCACATCTCCTCTGTTCTTATGACACTAGTGCCTCACAGTCACCGAGGAAACAAAATGGGTTTATTCCAGAAGTCTGGACTATGGCCAGGCCCACTCACTCTGAGCTGCAGCCAGGCAATGGCTATGCTCCCTACCTGCACATCCCTTGGTAGTCAACAGCAGATTGCCATGGGTTAGGAAATGCAAGTAAGGGACATAGTTTTTCAGGAAAATCCAGAATGTTTGGGTGTATGGTAGTCCATGGGTATTTTTCATACTCTGACCCTTTTTATGCAAGGCTGTCATGGGAGACGTGTGACAGTCAAAACCTCTTGGGCTTTTTCCATGTATGACCATTGTATTTTAAAATAATAATCCTGGAAATGCTAGTCCCAGTTTGCATGACTGCTTCAGGATTGGATTTGCTGATGCTCTGTGAGATCCTGCAGGATCACAGCAGGAAGGTGAAGTGCTGTTATCATTATGACTTCAGTCACCTTATTTTCCCCACAGGGAGAAGTAATTGTGAATGCAGTTTGTGTCTGGAGGCAGCATATTTTACAGAAGTGTCACTTGCTACTGTGTTGCTTTTCATCTGCAGAAGGGAAAAGGGATGTGAAAATTCCTGAAGGAGCAGAAATGGGGTATTATGAATCTCATTTTAGTACACCTAGAAAAACCTCATGCACAAGGACTTGAGAAGAGAGAGTCAATGCTCAATTAAAATTCCCAATTAGAGCCCTTTCAAAAGCAGCACTTACACAGCAAGATGCATCAGTTCCCACTGCTGGTACAGAAGCCTGTGCTAGTGTGTGCTTGCTTGGCTCTTTCATAATCTGTCTGTACATCTCCTGTCTTGAAGTCATTGTTTTTTTCCAGCTACCTGCATTATGCTTCAAACAGTGGGATGGCCACAAGCTTTGGGTGTGGTGCTGGGTAAGAGGCACTGCAAAGCCATTGCTCCAAGACAGGGCACTAGAAATTCCCAGTGTCCAGATAGAGTTTGTACCTGTGACCAGTGGGTCACTTTAAATGGAAACATCCAGTGAGCCCTGAACCCTGTAGAAATGGACAGTGCTCAGCAGCTCAGACTCTGCTTCTGTCACCTGCTCTGACTGAATTATTTCCGATTTCACCCAGCATGAAGCAGATTCTTCTGCTGGGCCATTTATTACTGATCATCACAGGGTGCCATATATCCCTCCTGCTGTCAGAGTGAGCACTGATGGTTTACTGGGTATGCCTCTGTTAATAAATTAATCATTTTCAATCCAGGAAAAAAACCCACCAAACTTATGCTTTTTCTTTATTCTCGCAAATTTTATCACAGAAACATAAAAAATAAGGGCTGAACAGGAGTTCTGAATGTGTTCCAGCCCTGGGCTAGAGCCAGCACAAACTGAGCATCTAAATCCCTTTGGACTCCACTTCATCCCAGTATAAGGGCACAGCCACACAGTTGCAACAGTCACAGTAGGCAGTTTGCAGGATTCATCTCACCTAGTATTTCAGGAGCTCTGTCCCTTTGTATCAGCTTTATTTTAATACCAGTTTTATTTTACCGTGGAGGTGTGTCTGAGAGCAAACACATCTCCCCCAAATATACCCCTAATAGGGAGGTTTTCCCTGGAAATGTGCATGTTGGCATGAAACAACAAAAAAGAAGCATCCACCCAAAACACACTCAGGGTCCTGGTGGTCAGAGAGGTGTGGGAAGAGCAGGCACAGCCAGCGTTTGGCCAGTGGAGGCTGCTGGATGAGCTGATGTGGCACAAGGGAGGTCTCAGCAGTGGGAAGGATGCTCCCACCCCTGGGTGTGAATCAGCCCCATGGGACCACTCCCTTTGCAGGAATCAACAAGCCACATGGTTATTTTACCAATGAGATGTACTGAGCATGTCTGTTGGGCACCCAGCAAACCTGCTGTGAGCAGCCAGTGGGTTGTTCCCTCCTCAGGGCCCTGCATGGAGAGTTTGGTGCCCATGGTACCTCTGTCTCCAATGCCAAGGCATAAATCTACTCCTCCCGCAGTAGGATGAAGGAATTTGAAGCAGGCCACTGTGCTCCTGATCAGGTGTGTATCTTCCTTACCAACTACGGGTTTCCAAGCAGATATGTTTTGTAATCTCTGGAACAGCTGGGAGGGAAGCAGTGTCTTGCCAGCATTACCACTGTGTGAATTCCTTTTTCAGGCATTTATTTGTTTTGCCAGTGTCCTTAATGTGTCCTTGCTATGGGTAGAGGATCGTGCCAACAAAAACCTCCAGAAATGTCAGTGGGGGCATCTGATCCTCTATTAGTTTGCTAGAACAGTGGATGTTTTTCAGCTGGTAGTTGAACCTGAAGCCTTGTCAGGATTTATAGCCCCACAGACCTGCTCAGCTAGCCCTGGGCTTGGAGTCACTCAGCACGATGTGTTGGGAGTGGTGGCACGGCCATGCCATGTCACTGCCTGCCCCTGTCTGCCCTAGGTGACTCAGGGGACGTTAGGAGAGCATGTCTGGATGACGCACGTCTTGGTGATCCCAGGACTCTTT
>NW_009953726.1:75585-84315 GCF_000747805.2 Chaetura pelagica
TCTTTCCCTGGAGTTTGTCCAGGGACAAGTCCTTTCTGAACAAAGATTCACTCTTTTCTCAAGTCACGTCTTGCAAAAAGAGTCATGGGGAAGGTTATGACACGTGGACATGGGGGCATGATAGGGGGGACAGTTGAGTCTGGTCGCTCTTCGTTTAATCCATGGAAACAAACAGTTCAGCCACAAGCAAAATTGCTGTTGCTTTCCCTTGCTTTTGCAGTTTCAGGATCAAGAACATTTGTTTATCTGGAATTTAATATCTACATAGAGTGCCCAGCTGACACCAGTCATTGCCTTCAGTGCTGCTAATGTGCTGCTCTGAGAGGAGGCTTTGCAGTCTGAAGCACATTTAGCAAAGTATATAAATGAGAGGAACCGGGGGGAAAAAATCCCTAAAGACATAATTTGTGTACCTATATGCATCAAAATTTAAGCCACTTCAATAAAGTACACACAAATGGTTTGCAGTCTGTCTTGAACCCTAGCTGTACTGCTGGGATTTCTAAACAGAATATGATTAATGTTAAAAATAATCCAATAGATGAATTCTGTCTTTTGGGTTGTTTTCAAGAGGTCAAAGGCCACTATTGCAGTAATTGAATAATCCCACAGACCTTTGCTCCAGACATTCACTATGGAAACTAAGCAATGAGGACTGGCTATTCTATTCTCCAATCATCCAGACAGCATTTTAATGGGAAGGAAAAGTCTGATGCAGTTAAAAGCCCCTCTAAAAGCAGATTAGGGGGAAAAAATAGATGTTCAGATGAGATGTAGGCTGGTGATTCACTTGTAAATGCTGTAAATGCTCAAGACTTCGATAATAACTTTGGCAAGAATGCAAAGATATATAAATGCTTTTCCTCCCTTCATTCTCTAGACTGAGAGAGAAGGGGGAAGGCTGTTTTCTTTCCATGAGACCAGTCAAAAGCAGAGATTTTAAAAGGAGAAATCAGAGTATTGTCTTGAGATTATTTTGAGACTATCAACGGAAAAATACTCTGGCGTTAAAAGTTTTGCATGTCATATTTAGGCAACAATAACGTGCCAATTTTTATTAGTTATAGAATAGGATCATCTAATGATTCCAGCTGAGATCATGACATAGTGTGTCAAGTATTGTATACACATCGTGCAGTGAGGTGTAAACACAGCCAGGGACAACAAAGCTCTAAGCATCCTTGTAACCCAGGGCTGTTTGTCACCTCTTTTTACATCCTTGCAAATCCATTGAATCCAGTTGAGATGCTCTTGACTTACCTCAGCTTTGGATGAAGACAATACATAGGCAAATTTTGTTATTTTATATGAGAATGGGGGAAGGAAAAGATAAATTACTTGTCTAAAGTCACAGCAATAATCTATGGGAAAAGTGGCATCAACTCCAGATACTGTGTCTTAGCTGCATAGGCCCTTTTTTCTTCTGTAAGAAACTGGCTAAGTTCATTTCAAGGTGAGTGAGAGTCTGCCAGAAACACTCAGGCACTGTTTGCTGGTGGGTCTCCCATGCTTTTCCTCCTCCTCCTTGGAGTTTCTGCTAACGTCCTGGTGGGTTCACATCCCCTCCCAGTTCTTTCACAACCACTAGGAAAGATTCTGCAAATCTTGGGAGATCCAGGGAAAAACAGTTGCAAACTGAAATGGAGACGTGAGGCATGATCCAAAGGTTTGACCATGCAGGGTTGCCAGTGCAGCACTTGTCAGGCTTGTGACTGGGCCAGACAGACTCGGATGATGTTGCAAAAAACATAATGGAGTTTGGTTGCAGAATTTAACCTTTAGAAGTCCAGCAGCTGCTCCACAGGTTCTCTGAGAGGCTAAGCAGTCAGCACTTGAGATCCCAGATTTGAAGCACTGCAGATTCATTTTTTTAATGCATATTCAATAACCCAAAAAAAGCCAGGCCTGCTGAGTCGGTACAGCCCATTACCGGGACAGACCCATTTAAGATCTGGCACAGCAATGAGCAAATGTTTAAAAGACAAGCCTATCAGTCTTTAATGAGGTTATGTGGGGACTGAGTGGTCATCTCATTATTGAGTAATCCTTAATGCAATGTGCACTGAATCTATAATTAAAGCAGCTTCCACCTTTATCTCTCACATGCTAAATCTTGATTTCTCCTAGTTCTTGCAAAACCTCACTCCATTTTAAAGGTGCACCTGATGTACCTATGATCCTTGAAACTGTTCATCTTGCCTAACCTAGTGGCACTGTGAGGGGTTCACTTGGAATTGTATGGGAGAAGAAGAAACTCAAGTGCCAAACAGCGTTTCATACTGAATGGGTTTCAGCAAAATAAACCAGTTTTCAGTGGAAGGAAACACCCTTATCAAGTGTAGTTACCTGCAGCTTCTTGCTGCAGTACGGCTCCTGCCTGCTCATAGAATCATAGAACGGCTAGGGCTGGAAGGGACTTAAAGATCATCTAATTCCAACCCCCCTGCACAGGCAGGGACACCTGCCACAAGATCAGGTTGCTCAAGGCCCCATCCATCCTGGCCTTGAACACCTCCAGGGAGGTGGCATCCACAGCTTCCCTGGATAACTTGTTCCAGCATCTTATTTCACACTCCTTCCCTATGGAGAACGTGTCCTCTGCTCCTTCTTTGAAAACTCCTCTTTTGACCCAGAGGCCCTTCAGATCTCCCAGGAGTCTCCTTGCCTCCTCCCCATCAAAACCTCTCCCACCTGATCCATTGTCAAGCCCTCCAATGGCATCTGTTGCAGAGAAAAGCAACTACAGACAAAAATATGTGTTAAGAACCCCTGCAGTTAAGTTCTGCCCAACTTGTACAGCCCTCCCTTTCTCCTGATTATGTCCTTGCTTTTTTAGATATGTTGGGACTGAGGGGCAGAGCCTGCTCCTCTGCAGTATCCACCAAAGGAGAGTTCTAGTTTCAATTTGGGGCTCTAACACATCTTCAACCACAACACAACCATCATAAACTACCAACGGTGACAAAACTTTCATGTCTAAGCAAGAAGTGCACAGAGCACTTTATCTCCTCACAGCAGATAACCCAAATAAAGCCTTAGTTTTCCTTCAGATACTGAGCTGGAAGTGTGTGCCAGGCGTAGTTTCCACAAGGCAGTAATTTATCTAATCATGTCACTGTTGAGCAGAGCCATGTTGATAGCTGTCTCAGCCCAAAGAGATAAACATGTCAAGAGCTCCTCCTGAAGTAGCAGCTACGTTTGGGCTTCAGCCCTGGGAACCGTGTTGCCACCACTGAGAATTCAGGAGAACCAGCACGACTTCACAGCATCACTTGTTCACAAAATGAGAGGCTTTTGAAGGCAGGCAAGCCAGGGGTGCCTTTCAAAACACGCCAAGAGTGTTACAAATGGCTCCTGAGAGCTGCAGCCAAGTCCAACTGAGCTCTCTGTGCTGTCTGCTGTTGTGTGCACTGTGCCTGCTGCCCAGATCAGATCCTTCAGGTAACATCCAAGAGATAGGAAAGGGCTCAGCCCTGGGGTCTGGGTGGGCCATGGCAGAAACTGCAGACTTTTCATGTCAAAACCAGCCCACAGCATGATCACCCACTTGCCATTCACTGTGCCCAGTCTCTGCACAAATCCCGGGCTTGCAACCTCTCAGAGAGGATAAAGAAGACAAACTGCTGAGGGGACACGTCAGTGGCCACCTTGGAAAAGGAGTCCCACAATCTGCTACATGCTGACTGTGATCCCCATCCCTGCCCGTCACAGGCTTGGTGGGGAGCTGAGGCCCCGGGGGCCTGAGGGGAATTCACCCACTCAAGGGGGCTGCTGGAGGCGGGATTTGTTGGATTTGCTAGAACAAGGCAACAAAAGGGAAGTTAAAGACTTCAAGCAAAAGATCCCATTTTGTTCCTTGTTCCTCTAAAGTACAAGGCCACCACAGCTAAATCCAAAGGCACTCCACAGTAGTATTTTTGCACTTCACTCTTACTGAAAAGAATGGGAATTAGGCGTTAGGCAGCTAAATGGATTTCTAGTTCTAGCCCTAATTCTGTTGTGTCTAGTGCCCCATTAAGAAGGCAAATTCATGAGATGTCACCAAGCCTCTGAAATGAAGGTGACTGGTGTGTTGGTAAATTGGAAATGTAATTCACTCCATCTTCAGTTAGAGAACTGTCCTGCATCTGTCACTGGCTGCATTATATTAATCTTTTTTCTTTTTTAGAGATTGTGCTCCTGGGAAATTTGAGTCATATATAAATCAACCTGGCTAACATTTCAATTTTTTTATTAAATTGAACAACTACTGGAAGTTAGACTTTTAGCAGACAGCTAAATTAATGCAAAGCTTGAATTATTCTTATATAGCAAACCAGTGGGAAGGAGTAAAGTTCCCTCTGACTAGCAGCCAACAGCCACTTAAATTAAGGAAGAATCAAACCCTTTGCCAGTTTTTAAAAAATTCAATACATCTGTCAGAGTTATGAATTAGGGATGCTGAGCTTAGCCAAAAAAAATTATGGACAAAACCAGATCTGGATCTTCACTTTTGGTGCAGAGGACTGAACTCTGATACTCCTACTTTCATGTGTTTGTCAAAGCAATGTTGAAAAACAGCTCTGCTTAAATAACTTAAAAGTTCAGTAGAACACTAACAATCCTGGATCCCTTGATACTATAATTTAGGCTTCCCTTTGTTGGTTTGCTAATGCTCCAGCTTGAATTGTTGGGGGTTTTTCCTTATACTGAAAGAATCTGGGATCTTCTGGCTGACTGGGAACTATTGTGTATGTTGTCTCAAATTAAATTTTAATAGCAGTTTTAATTATCGTTTAATCATTATATAGATACAAATTAAATATAGATATAATTTGATTATAATTTAATAATAATAGCTATTACTAGTCCTGTAGGTAACATTTACTATGAGTAGGCTTCAAAGCATTTCACAAAAACAGTAAACATATTAGAACAGTTTTACAAATGAGAAACTGAGGCAGGAGCTGGCTTGGCTAGAAGAAGGCAATAGGTTAGCACCAGGAGCTGCACCTCAGTCCTGAGTCCAGCCCCAGGGTTGGTTGGATGCTCTGGCATCTTTCTGGCAGCCCAACCTAAGCTGCACATTTGGGATCTGTGACATCTTTTTCCACACCCTCTTCTCCCTGCTTCTCCCCTACAAAGTCCTAGACATTATCCACCACCCAAAAAAATCAATTAGGCAATTCAGGCTAATTATTATTGTGGTAAAACTTTCTGTCTATGGCCATCAGTCAAACAGGATGTTGTCATGAAAGGTTTATACACCTTTATTACCTCTCTTGAGACTTCACTTGTACCAACCAATGTCCCACTTGCAAGGCTTTTGCTACGGGGCCACCTCCTGTGATCCTTCCTGGCCATTTTGCTACAGCTGCTGCTGACCTGTGCAGACAGACACACCAGGAGCTCACAGTATCTTCTGCTAGATCATCACACCAAACAGACAAGCAGATCTGGACTGCTGCAAGAAATGTGTGGGTGAAGAATTAATCCTTGCCTAATTGGCTGCTAATAACCCCCTAACTCTGACAGAACTCCACACTGAGCATTAGATGGGATACAGTTCAGACCTTAAGAAAGCAGAAATACATACCTAAACCCCAATGTGATCCAAAAGGTATAAAAGGGTGTTTATAAAGAAAACAAGGCTGTAAAAGGAAGCATTTATAAGAATAAATTAGGATATAAAATAGAAACAGAAAAATAAGAGGTCAAGGGCTTGACTGGCAGTAACTGATTTGACTTGGATGTTGTTGAGGCTGATTTCTGTCATCATAATACTCACAAAAGAGATTGAAATATTATTACTTTTTCTTCATTTAAAAAAAAAAGTCACATTTTTTCTCTACATTGGTGAAATGACACTAAATAAATTGCAAAGAAATGGGAAATTATGGGGTGAAGAGAGATGAAATTACACAGGAAAGCTGGCATATTTGTAAAATTTCCTGCCCAGATTGTGCCAGCAGAACTCACACATGAGTTTTGAACCTGCAGCAACCCTCCTGTGTTCATGCCAGAGCCTTTTGTCCATGCACTAATCTGCTGCTTTGCATGATCCTTCACATCCCAGTCCAGAGGGATGGGTGGGTGCAGACCCACTGTCACAGCAGGCAGTATGTGGAACATGACCTGGGACTTGAAAGTGATATTCATTATTCCAAGAAGGTGAGAATTTTGGGAGAGGTATTTTGTGCCACTTTTTTTAAAGACCCATGACACAGAGCATTGCACTGAAGTGTAGGACCCCTAGATTTGAATTCTGAGTCTTTTCTTAGCTTACTGGGTGAGTAAGATCTGGATCTTACTTCAGGCAAGGCCTTAACTGCCTCATCTTCCCCCTCATGCAAAGCCTACCATCCAGGCATCTTTCATGGAGCAGTCCAGGAGCCATTGATGAAAGGGACATACATGTTGTTATTATCTATCTTTAGCATTTCTGACTATGTGGAATGGGTGAGTCATGGTTAGCAGAAAGCAGGCTCTTATCCAAGGGGAGTATATTCAAGTTATGAGTATGGCAGTGAGAGGGAAGGAAAGGAGAAGACACTGTCACAAATACTTCACAGCCAAACACAGCAATGCCTGGAAGTGGGAGGATGGGGAAAGCATGCTATGCAGCCAAGCCCCTGTGCAGTAAGCCCCGTGTTTGTTACACCACTCACAGCCCCCTCTGACTGGGAACTCTCTGTGGCTTCCTCAGCATTTCCTGTGCTTCTTCCCACAGGCACCATCCTTCTCACCAAAGAGGTCCAGAGCTTCCTTCCCCCTGGAGCTTCATCACTGCCTAACTGCAGTGAAGAGTTAAAAGAGGCTGGTTTGTGCACTCACCTCATCCAAGGGCAGAGGAGGGGAAATAGAGGCAGAAAGGTAGAGGAGTGAGGAACTGTGTGTGAGACCATTGTGATGATGTTGCATGGAAGAGCTACCAGCACACCTTGGAGATGATGTTCCTGGTGGAGGGGATGGTATGGAAGGTGGCAGAAGGGAAGGCCAGGGTGAAGGTGACAGGCAGTACACTTGGGCACATATGAGGGGGTGTGGGACTAAAGGGTTTTCCCCTTCCCTACAGACAAGGGAAGAACCTAGAGACAGGGTAAACAATGACAACCAGATAAGAGCAAGAGTATCCAAGGGCAAACAAAAGAGAAAAATGTCTCTGAAATAATATTAAATAGTTAAGCAAGTCTGAAAAGTGCATCTGCTGGCTTGCTTTCCCTCCAGCAACTCCCGAACAAATGCCTCAATTTATTAAACACATGCAGATACACAAAAGAGCAGCCTGTAAAGACCATTTCAGCTTGCAGCCCTGGGGTGACTCTCACCTGCAGTTGTCCATGGGTTAATGGGCTCTGGAGAGCCCTTTGTCCAAGCACAATTTCATCACTGCCCCTGGAATGAGGTTGTAGCAGTGTTGGCCCAATCTCAATGTTGCTGTTTGATGCTGCTTTCATCCCAGGTTCACTGGACTGAGTCACAGCAAAAGGAAAAAGAACAAACAATACAAAGAACAAAGGAAAAATTATGGGAGGGGTATTATAAGCTCCTTTAGGTGTTCTTCAGAATTGACCCAAAGTCCATGACAAGGAGAGGTGTTGCCAGCCTGCCTGCCCTAAACAAATCCATAACAAGACCAGAGAAGCCCAGGTGCTTTAAGGCGTAATCCAGGGGCCACACAGCTCTCCTGGAAATCAAAGAGCTAAATTCTCACCCAGGAGAAACCAGAAAGCATTGTTAAGTGTAATCGAGAGACACTTCTTTTCAGTGGCCAGAGGGCTGGTCAGGAAGTGCATCCAGGATGTGAGTTGTGTCCTTAGGAAAGAGCTGAGTCCTGTGAAACCAGATGAGGGAAACATAGAATGGTTTGATTTGGAAGGGAGCCCCAAAATCATCTAGTTTCAAGGCCCCTGACATGGGCAGAGATACCTTCCACTAGACCAGGCTGCTCAGAGCCCCATCTAACCTGGCCCTGAGCACTTCCAGGGAGGGGGCAGCCGTAACTTTGCTGGGCAACCTGTTCCAGTGTTCACCACCCCCACAGCAAAGAATTTCTTCCTAATACCTAATTTACAGCTTAAAACTCTTACCCCTTGTTCCATCTCTACATGTGTGTAAAAAGTCCCTCCCCAGCTTTTCTGTAGCCCCTTCAGGCACTGGAAGGTGCTCTGAGGTCTCCCCAGAGCCTTCTCTTCTCCAGGCTGAACAGCCCCAGCTCTCTCAGCCTGTCTTCACAGCAGAGCTGCTTCAGGCCTTTGATCATCTTCGTGGCTCTTCTCTGGACTCTCTCCAAAAACTCCATGTCCTTCTTGTGATGAGAGCTCTAGAGCTGCACACAGTTCTCCAGGTGGGGTCTCATGAGAGTGGAGTAGAAGGGGAGAATCACCTCAGGTATCTGTAAGATGTGGCAGGGAAGGCTCAGAGACCCATTGTGGACCCTTGTTTGCTTAGTGCTGGAAAAAAAGGAAGGTAAAAAACAAGCAAGCAAGCAAACAAACAAACCCACTCCTATTTTTTATTTATTTTTTTCTTAAACTGAGTGCAACTTCCAGGGTCAGAACAACAGGTCAGAGACTCTTTGCTGTTGTCCAAACTTTTCTCAGCTGTCTGCTCACCCTAAAACCATCCTGGAAATCTCCTAAGGAAGACTCCACACGTGTAAATGCCTTAACTCCCCTGGCTTTGGGTGGAGATGGGATTATTGCTGATTTGAACCACCTGAGGTTCAAATGGTTGGACCTGAGAATAAAA
>NW_009953726.1:84325-85492 GCF_000747805.2 Chaetura pelagica
ATGTGCCTGGGTGAGCTGGAAGGAGACCACCAGCCTAACAGACACAGGCTGTTGAAAAATCTGTTTGTCTGCAGTAGTTCTGTCACTTGCATTTGTTATTCTTCATAAAATCTAGGTTCCAGGATGTCTCAGTGCTACTGCTAGCTAATGGAAAGCCTGTGTATCTCACTCAGATGTTATTAATTCCAAGTGAATACACTTGTTAGATTTCTCTACTTACCCTCCTCATTTTCTTACATAAAAATGACTTTAAAAAAAAGAAGTATTTCCTGGAACAGTCCTTGACAGCTTGTTTACCATCTTAAATTGATCACCCATCACAGACTCTTTCTCTGCCATAACCATTCAATATTTTCGGGCCAGGAACTCACATTAGGTGGAGAAGATTTGCACAGCGTGTCTCCAAGACAAGGGAGCCCTTTGAAAGGTTAAACGCCGGGGTCTGCAGGGCTCCCTGGCTGGGCTGGAGGCTGCAGCGCTGCAGGCAGGAGGGCGAGCCAAGCTCCCTGCAGCAGCCCTCGGCAGGCTTGGGCACTGCGTGCTCTGCAAGGAGCTGGAAGCTGGTGGAAATGGGAGCAATTCTACTTCAGAAGGTGTTTAGAACAATTTATGTCTCTCTTCTTCCCCCCCCGCCCCCACTTCCCCCATGGAATTTTTCCAATCTGCAGTAAAAACGTGTTTTTCATTTTGGCTCCACGTGAATAAAGACACAAACCAAGGAAGGGTTTGCTTTGTTTTTTACCTCTTTTTTTCCCTTTCTCCCAGTTCCATTATTGCCAGATAGGAGGATTCAGGATGGAAAAACAGAGAGGGAGAAACAGCGAGACAAAACTTAAATGAGTGAAAAACGTGAACACCAGGAAACATTTCATTCTACATCACAACTAAACAAAGTTTTGCTTAAAAATTGAGAGTGCTGAGCAAGCAAGTAAATAGCCAGAGCTCTCGTGCTATTTAAAAAGCAACCTTTTATTTTAAAAGCACTGCTGGCTGACAGTTTTTCAGGTTCTTATAAAAAACTGCCATCCAGATTCCTGTAACACACAGAGTCCCTGAGGGTGGGCTGAGAGGAAGTCAGGGAGCCGGGATACAGGGTACTTGGAAGCACAAGCCAGTCCCTGCTTTGCTCAGCTGGAAGCTGTGGCTGCAGGCCCTGCCTGCCCAGTG
>NW_009953726.1:85640-112270 GCF_000747805.2 Chaetura pelagica
TAGGTGCTCTTGGAAACCAAAGGCCAGTCCCTGCTTTCCTCAGCTGGAAGCTGTGGCTGCAGCCCCTGCCTGGACAGTGGCCCCGCAGTGGCCATGGCCAAGCAGCAGGATGGCCCATCCCAGGGTGCACATCCCAGAACTAAGGGGCTGTGACCTGGACCTCCAGCCCGAGGCCAGGACGTGTTGGCTGGCAGGGGGGATGCTGCCTCTGGCCGCCCAGGGCAGAGGAGCTGGGAGCTGTGCTGCATCAGCCTGCAGTTGCTCAGGGCATGGTCTTTCATTAGAGTCATTTACTTTCATTAAAACAGGTTGGTGAGCAGCAGGACTTTCCAATCAGTCTGGGTAAGCTCGTGAAGCCCTTTGTTTCCATCAGCAGTAATTATCCATGGCCTGCCGTGCGGGGGTGTTACAAAAGCAAGTCTTTGGAGGTGGGGACCCACACGGAGCCACTGAAGAGGAGGTTCAGGGCATTTGTGTGCAGTGAGATGTGAGTGAGCCTGGGGGGCTGGTGGCAGCACAGCGCATCCTGGGAACCCTGAGACAGGGGCTTCCTTTGGCAGGGGCCTTGCAGCCCATCCTGGCTGGGAGATGCTGCCCTGGGGGGCAGCAGGGCTGCTGCCAGCTCTGTGGCTCCTGGTGCTACAGCCTGCAGACCCTGTGCTCCTCCTGGGTCTGCTCCTGGTCACCAGCATCAGGCAGGTCTTGCAAAGCTGAGCTGGGTGGTGCCTGAGCTCTGTGTGTTTCAGCTCTTTAATAATAAACTGAGGACTGTAGAGCATTTACTTTGCAGGGGCGTTTTGAGGTTAAATCCGTTAGAACTTGGGGTACTGCTCAAGGGAGGCCACCTGAGTCTCATCTACTTTTTCTGAATTGTGTTCGATCCAGGCTTGGTCTAATTGTGACATTGTTTTCAGAGAAAAGTCAGTGTAGCATAAGACATTTCCTAGCAAGGAGAAGCTGCTGCTGCTGATCCTGCTGTGATTTTGTGATTCTGTGATCCCTGTGTACCCCGTTCCTGAGGACTGCTATGTTCCAGCTGTACAAACAATAATTTTTGCTGGGAGGTTAGCAGATCCCACCTGAATCCTTATGGATCCATTGTAAAGTGGAGGGGGATGTCCTTTGATCCCTGTCTAATGTTCCTTGGCATTCCCATGCTTCCCTGGTTGCTAATCTGTCCCTCATCTAGAATGTCCCTCACACAGAATTATTTGAATGACCCCTTTGCCAGAGTTTCTGGGTGATTTATTAATTATTTGTGTTCCACTTACACTGTGAATTGGGCACAAAAGTGTCTGATCCACCTCCTACTGGATTGAGCCTTGGTTTTCCCAATGGTTTGTCAGGGAGCAGAGTCAGACCAGTCTGAACACCAAATCAGCCACTCGGGCCCTGCCCCTGAATCATCACCCAACCCTTTCTCTCTCATCTGCTCTGTGACTCCCCACATGAACAGCTTCTGAGCAGCTGACTTTAGCATAATGCAGTGATCCAAACATAAGCAGACACAGCGGGATTTACGGGAAGATGTTGCCTCTCACAATTCATTATTTATAACAGTGCTTTGTGATTAAATTTGAAGCCATGAGAACGGTGAAAGCTCAAGCTGGGACAATGCCAGCTTACTCAGACACACATGGACATGGGTGTACCAGAAAAAACACGTTTGCACACTATGGGGTATACAGGGAAAGGCTAAGCAAGCAAACAAGATGACAGTGTAAGGCTGAAGTGATTGATTCTGATCTTGTGGGAAGGCACCACAACTCACGTGGGTAACTCTGGGGCTGCTTGCTGGGGCCAGCTTGTCTGCACAGACCTTTGGAGCACCTTGGTGCTCCCCAGAAACCTCAGCCCCAGCAGTGAGCTCTGCAACCCTCCATCTCTCCAATATTGCCAGTTACCTATGGAGGTGTGCAAGTTCCTAATGCTTAATCTAATGCTTGATCTTAATGCTGATGATGCATTTACAGAGTGGTCCTCACCACATGTGTGTCTGAGGAACCCCCCTGTGAAGCTGCCAGTTGTAGCTGGCAACTACAGCAAATAATCTGTCAGCACCACTGTTAATATCCAAAGCACCCAGGATGCATCTGAGTCCTGTGGCAAATCTGAATCTACAGCCCTCAAATCTCCAAAGGACTGCCTGGGTCTTCACATCCTGACTGTGCTCCCCAGCCTTCATGATCAGGCCAGTGAAGCCCTATGGTGCTTTGGGTGTAGCTGCTGCTATAGATGTTGCCCAGGTGTGACCATGAAGCAAAACTTGCCTCCTGGAGCACCTCTGCTTGGCCATCACTCTATCCATGCCACCATCCACAATGCAGATGGGTCTGTGCACTTGTGGGCAGGTCTAAAATCCACACTGGGTTGTGCTTCAGCTGAACAGCAGCCTGTGCTGGAAGTTCAGGCCTACTTTGTCAAACCTTTCTCCTGGACAGCTGTTCTTCCCATAGCACCATCAGAACAATTGCACAGGTCATCAGCTGCTCACAAGCAAAGAAAATACTCTTAGTGTAGACTGATGGAGGCTTTTCCATCCCACCTAGCATGGGGTCTCAGATCCCTGCTGGAGCAGAGCTCTCTGCTAGCATTTGCTTTATTTAGGTGAGAGCAGTGAAAGTCCCAGAGGAGACTTAAAAATAAGCCTCTCAAGCCTTCTTCATGCACAGCTGCTCGCAGACCCAGAAAGCTGGAGGCATGAGGTGCTTGATCCCACCCCACAGCGCTACCAGTGAGCTTCTCCAGCAGTGAGACAGAAATGCTGGGGCCCCCTGGAGGTGCTGGGAGGGGTGTGGGAGTTCAGGGGAGGGGAAAGAAATGGCTGCTTTTCCCCTTGTGGCTTAACCCCTGGCAGGCAGCAGGCTTACAAGCTGCTGGGAAGAAAATGAATTCCACCCCAAACAAACTTGATACACCCTCCTCCTCTCTCCATCATGTAACCTTGGTGAATGAGGAGAGGCAGCCAAGGAGAGCAGAAAGGAAAAATCCAGGGAAAGGTCCTTTTTTCTTCACTGGGAAGACAAGGGTTTGTGGCTGTCGAGCAGAGTTATCTGAAAGCTCCCTGCCATGCCTTCTAGCAGGAGAGCTCATCTTCCTTGGCTGCAAAGGCTCCACACAAGACCTATCAGGAAGAGTTTTGAAGTGATTTTCAAAGATGTTTGCAATTATGCTCCCCAGAGACACCATTCTGATACTCCTCGTTTGACCCTTTCCTCACCCAGGAGCTGACCCTGAACTGCTCCATCTGCAGACAGGGGTCAAAGGCCAGAAACTTCCAAACTCAGGAAGGAGAAGTATTTTCTCCACCAAAGAAAGCAAGGGGTGTAGAAAGCAACACGCAAACCCAAAAAACCCCTCTGCTGGCAGCAGTTTCTCCATTGCTAAAGAGTAGGAGTTGTAAGTCCATTGCAGATTTCTCACATCCAGCTTCACAGCTCAAGCTGTGGGCCTGCAATTTTTACCTCTGCTCCTTCTCGTTCAGTCCAGAGTAGGCAGGGTCTCAGTCATCCTTGCTTTTGTTGGATATGCCTTACTCTATGCCCCCTTTAACTCAGCTTCACCAGGATTAGGGTCAATATGCTCAGTTCCCAGCACTGGGCAAAGTCTGTTCTTGCTTTTTGGAAAAGTGAAGAACTTCCTCTCCCTCTGCCCAGGGCCACAGGCTGACAGTGCATAGAAAGGCTCAGAAAAACTGACAAGGTTGGAGAGCACAAAGTGCAGAAATCAGTGCCCTTCTGAGGGCAGTCTCACCATCTTATAGAAGAAACCATGTGGGGATCTTTATGTCCCCTTTCTGTTCCCTCTGAGTGAAGCAAGACAAGATGTTTTAATGTATTTTTTGCTGAGAATCTCCAGCTGCTCCATCACTACAGCATGTGAACTCCTCCGGTTCCTCCCTGGAAGCCACAGGAAAAACCCCACCATTGCTCAAGCACCCAGTCCATCATGAATGGGGTCATTAGGTGCTACTGGCCACAGGTGCAAGGAGCAGTTCCCCAGTGAGGATTCACCAGGCCAGGTAAAAACAGCCAGCATGTTGCAGTTGTGGTATGGTAATGGGTCCTGAGAGACCAGGATGGAGCTCTGGGGCCAGGGCTGTGTCAGTGGCATCATAGCCCGCATGGTTTGGAACAGGAGATCTGCTTGGGCATCACAGATCCCTTGTGAAATTGTATTCGACCTTCCCCTGTGGGGAATGTCCAAGCTGACAGAAGAGAAGCTCAGTGTCAGCATAGCTGGTAGAACACTTTGCATTTTATTTACACAACCACTCATGCAGCAGTGAAGCCCTTCAACTCATCTTTGTACTGGTGCAAATTAGGAGTATCAACTCTGCAATCCAGTGAGATAAACCTCTGATGAGTAACAGGTTCCTCTGTATTGCCTTATCTCACTGCTGTGACCTTGCTGCTGAAATGTAACCTCAATCCATCACTTCTAGAGAATAAATTCCTTTACCAAACTTTAAGCCTGGAGTCTTTCAGTCCCTGGCCATCAGGTTAGGAGATTATGCCACCTGACCTCTGACACCATTTTAAGGGCTCATATACAGCTACCAGTATGTATAACTTCTTCATATTTAAATATTTTTACATAGGTGCTTTTATCTGCCTTGCCATAGTATTAATAACTGAGGAAAACAAAACAAAACCCAAACAGGTTTGTTAAAACTGCTGCCTCACAGGGGCACATTCCCAGTGGGCACAGTGGGCAGTGCTGTCAGATTCCTTTGGTAGAACCTTCTCTTACATAACTCCAATGAGGTCACTCAGGTGGCTCAGCTTGATTTCAAATTGCATAGTCAATCTGTTCTGAAAGAAGAGCGTTACAGGCTGTTAACCAGTCATGAGATATCAACAAGCACTTGCTTGTTCTATTGAACAAATCCTCTTCCCATCTTGGATAATTAGCTAGTTTTTATAAGACTAAACAATTTCTGATGCTGTTTGAGGATCGTTCTGTTCTTCTAGCAAACACATGAGCCAAAGGATGCTCCAGTTACAACTCGGAGGAACATGTGGTTTAATTGTATTTCCACATCTTGAACTTCCAGTATCTTACATTTATGTAACTCAGAGAAAAGCAGAGTTCTGTTGATGATAACTGGGCAACAGTGAGCTCCTTTGAATTCTGTTGAGCTGTACTTTGGACTAATTAATCCAAGGATTTGTTGCTGAATTACACAAAATCAAGGTGGGTTTGGTTTAGCCACAAGACACAGTTATATCCACAGAATCCAGATGATTAGCCCTTTTGAGCTTAGTTAAGCAAAATGGAATATGAGAGCTGGTGCACTTAGAAGTAGATGTGGACGTCTTCCTGCACGTTTCACCATCCTGAAATGATACACTTGAGGATTTTTTTCATCTTTTCATGGATATTTTTAGCTTTGGGTCATTAATTGATCGATCTTGCATAAGGATCATTATTGATATTCATATTGAAAATACACATCTGTGTATTTTCCTCAGCAAGCAAAAGACTGGAAGAACAGCTTACAGATCTGACTTGTGGTACAGTCAGAAAACTCACAAAGCAGGCAAGGTCTTGTCCTCCTTGGCAGGAAAATGTGAGACGGCCTCCTAAAATGAGGGCACTGTCAGAGCCAAATAAATCCTCTGTTCACCTTGATTCTGTCCAGAATCAGCACCAAAAAGCAAGCTTGTATAGCAGTCTAATCTTCCTGCCACTGTCTAATTCCAAGCTTGTTGGCATTTATAGGTGACACCTGACTATTCTGCACCTGTGGTACCATGGAAAAGATTTGATTGCATTTGACACAGTGATGTTGTTGGATTCTTGGTACCACGGGGACTGAATAGCAATAAATGGGAAGGACATGAGGAATGGTGAAAGGGAGATATGAAAGAGGTTTTACAGTCACAAAAGGTGTGGAGAAGGTGGCTGAGGAACACAGGGCATTATTTGTTAAATGTGAGAACTGAAAGGTGCCCTATGAAAAGAGCAAGTAGCAGATTTATTTTAAAATAAACAAAGGGAAGTACTTGTTCTTACAATGCATAGCTGAATCATGACTCATTGCTGCAGGATGTTGTGGAGGCCTTAAGCCTGCACAGGTTTAGCCAAACTCAGGGAAAAGAAGTCCATTGAGAGCTATTAAATAAGATCATTCAGATACTACCTGGAGCTCACAGTTCCTAAAGCACTCGTTGCTGGGAAATAGGCTGGGATGGCATAGGCAGGGAGTAGGTAACTCAATTCTTGCTATGGTTCCTACCTCTTCCCTCAGGAATCTGCTTTGTAGTGGTGTCAGAAAGACACCAATAGTGTAGATGGTGCTCAATGGACTTTCTTACTTAGTAGGTATATATGTTTTGCAACACAATTGTATTTATGAAACAAATTGTGGTCATATTGAGGACATGCCTGTGGGGAAGATCACTTTGAGGACCTCTGCTGTGTGTGTGTGTATGTTTGCACAAGCTTCTGGTACTGAATAAATCAATGTTAAATTATGCATCCAACTGTGGGAATGCCATCACTTATTTGCTTTGCTTCCAAGCTGTGTGATAACTGGTTGTGAGCAAAATTAACGATTGATGGGTGCCTCTTGTGTCACATACTCAACGTTTTACTGGGAAGATGAAGAGCAGGGTCCAGGGTCCAGCTAATTTTGCTGCTTGGTGTCTTTCTAAGAGGTGAATGAAGGAAAGAAAATGCAAAAGGCTATATTCAAATAAAGTCATTTACACTAAATGACAGGGCTGACGCCTCACTGTTGGAAAACCATCTCTGAAGATGGCTCTTCCTGCATGGAAGAAATGGGGAGGTCAACAACTGGACTTGAGAAACAGTGAGAATTTCAAAACTGTTGGTCATCTCCTAAAGCAACTTTATTTATCTGCAAGTCCCCTCTGCAGAGTGTGAACACATTACAGCAGGGCATGGGTAAGTGCAGGGCAGTTATTATTGTAACCACAGAAGAGAGGAAGCCCCTAATATGGTACAAAACACAAACATCCCTGCAGAGCAAACGTGTCTTCAGCTGTGAAAAGCATTTTCCTTTCTGAATTTCAGACAGTGAGGTGGAGACACCTGGATGGCAAGGAAAGCGTGTGCTGGTAAAACCTAGAGACTAAGCTTGAGAAGATGAGCAAATACCACAGCATGGTGGCTCTTCTCCACCAAAGTAAGTCTTCATTGTTATATTGGTAATCTGTAGTAAAATGTTTTCTTCCCTCTGTTTGCCCTGGCTCATTGGATAGATTAGCTAAACCATCCAGTTCTAAAACCGTGGAAAATTTGTGTTTTTTCCTGTGGTTCACTCTCTCCTGGTCTTATGTGTAGAAAAGGGATATGCCCATGTTTGATCTGGCTTGTTTCTCCTGTTAATTCTCTGAAAACTTTATAGAAATTGGATCTGGTCATGTTCTCCTCTAAAAGTCTGGAAAAGTCACTGGACCAGTCAGATGAAAGCAGCTGTACAAATCAGCAATCAGCTGCTAAATGTTTGGCAGCCCAGACAGTGCTGGTATCAACCAAGTTAGCAGTTTGGTGTTTTGCTCATTCTGCCAGAGTAATGAAAAAAAAAACAACCCACAATTGCTCTGTTCATGAGGAAAGCCACCAGAAGTCATCTTCTCACTATTTGAGTTGCTCTTTGCCCAAGGAGACCTTGATAACATTTTGTTTGCAAGTGCTGTGTTGTGAAATTATGGCTTATCTCCCATGCTATCTGAGAAGGTGATTTGTTACCCAGTATTTTGTCAAGATGAAACAAACAAATTGCTGGAAATGGAGCTTGGACGGGTGGGAACTCTGGCTGACTCTGGGTGGCACTGAACTGTACTGGATCCCTTGGGTTTTAATTAAGGCACCTTTTTTGCTTCTTGTTTAATTTCCCTGCTTTAAACCATATGGAATTAACTGTCCTTGGACAAGGGAGGGAAGAGTTGCAGAAACTCCCCCAGCTTTATGCTTTCCTTGTCCTGCCAGATCTGACTCCTTAAAGGAATCATTGCTCTTGCTGTCAGCAGACCCTTCTCCAGGCACCAGGAAGTGCTGCACTGAGTCCTAGCCTTTAAGTCCTTAAAATAAGAAAAACATTAAAGAAACCCCCTGTGTCAAAAATAGCTACAAGTACTGTATTTTCTTAGGCAATTAATATCTGAAAAAAAAACCCCACTCTCTGTTAGTCCTGAACTGAAGACTGTGGCAGAAGACCCGGTCCTGGCAGAACTCAGACCAGTGAGACTGACCCTATCCATGTGCTCCTGCTGCCATAGGGCTTCACAAACAGCCCCCAGCAGCTTGGCACCACAGCAAGGGCACTGTCCCTACCAGCCAGACTAGAGCTGAAGGCCATCAAAAGGGGGAGGATGAAGGAGAAGGGATTTTGGGGACAGTAACATCCCTTTTAGCTTTATGCCCTCTCCTCCATAAGAAATCCTCCTAATGCACCAATTCTACAACCTCCCTTTTCATACTGTTCCTACAAGAAACTCCACAAAAACTCCCTAACCAAATATACACAGTGACAGCAGTTTTGCTTGAAGTGACATTTAAAAGTAAAATCCCTTATTCTGAAACCAAAAAGAGATTTGAGTCAAAGACAAATGGCTTAAGCCATTAGGTAAACACACATGTGCTTCACCATCTTGTTGATCTGACAGCTGTGCTGCTTGAAAAGGGAGGAGGAGGAGGAGTCGTTGTGACCTGTTCCCACCTCCCCTCTGTGACTTGCTGCCTCCAGAGTCTGCTCACTTCAACATGCTGAGCACATAAAAACCACAGAAAACAATTTCAGCAACTGGAATGTCAAACGCTGGGATGTGAGAACAGTGCAAAGCCTCCAAAGACACCCTCTCTAGCCGCATTTCATTGCATCCAACTGGCCTGGGACAGCTCTGCACTGTGGGATGTGCTCAGTGTGTCATCCCACAGAGTCTTTAGGCTTGTTTCCTTAAGCTGCAATAAGACTTCTTTAAACTAGATCTGTGTGGCTGTCCCTTCTTAATGGGGGAGAAAAAAAAAAAAAAGCACTAAGTTTCTTCTATTATTATTTTATCCAGGTTCAAATATAATTCTCTCTGTGCCATAATGCAAAATTTCACCAATTTGAACTAGCCTGATTGTTTATCCAATTACATAATTGTTTCAACTACAGAAAACGAAATACAGAGTTTCAAGAGAGTCTTTTTTTTTTTTTTTTTCTTTTATGTGTTTAAGTAGATTTGAAGCACTACAATTTAACTGAGCTTTAAAGAAAAAAAACCCAAACCCTTATGCTTTGTAAGATGTTAACTTTGGCTCCAACAAGGGATTAGCAGTAATACTAAACACATGCTATCATAACTCAGGCAAACAGAGACACACAGATTCTTTTTTTTTTTTTTTTTTCAGTGATTTTGGACATTGTCTCCCTGTGTAATTTTATACATAAATAAGAATTCTTTCTTTCTAACCCCACCCATGCATTTTTAATATTGTTTCTGGAAAGGGTTTCCTTAAACACTTTAAGGAAGCTGCTTCTTCTCCAAAGACTTTTTCCTGCATCCCTCCTTAAATCAAGAACTTGGGTGGCCCCTTTTCTGATAAAGGGCATCAGCCCTGTGAGCTTTGGAGTTTCAGCTCTTTCCTGGAGCATCTGTCCTGGCTTATGTCTGCACACGTGGGGAATGAAGCAGGTGCTCTAGAAAGGCTCCAGGAGAAAACGTTATGCCAGCAATGTTCCCGTAGCAATAACTGCAATGAGCAGAAATGTAGAACTACCTTGGCAGCAACAACTGATGAGCACTTTTGATCCAGAAACTGCTGCAATTTTAAAAACCGCTGGCTTAGGAATGTTTTGGAGGCCAGATAGCTCTGACAATGCCCCAGTAACCTCGGTGCAGTTGCATGACTTGGACAGTGGGTCACCGTCCCTTTCACTTGCACTGACCTCTCCTTGATTCAAAAAAGTCAAAGAGGAGAGAGGATTTAGCAAATAGGATGGGTAGGGGTTCTGGAGCACATCATATAGAGGGAGGAACTGAGGGAGCTGGGCTTGTTCAGCCTTAAAAAGAGAAGGCTGAGGGTGATTTTTCTGCTGTCTTCAACTACCTTATGGGAGGGTATTGGAAGATGCAGCTGACTCTGCTTGGAGGTGCACAGGGATAGGACAAATGGGCACAAGTAGGAGAGTAAGAAAATCCCCTACTAAAGGAAAAAAAATACTATGAGGACAGGCAAGCACTGGGCAAACAGGCTGCCCAGAGGATGAGAGATCTGCATCCTGGAAGATAGTAAAACCCTAGATGAGGCCCAGAGCAACCCATGTAGTTGAGCTTGCCTTGATTAAAGAGTAAAGGTGCCTCCCATCCTGAATTTGTCAATGTTTCTGTGGTTTCTCAGGTACTGCTCCTTTTTGTTTTCTTCTGTGCTAGTGGCTTTGTGTGGCTGTGCCCAGTCATTTGCTCTGAAAGCTGCCTGAGAAACAATTTTGTCTGGCCCGGATTTGAGGATCTACCAAATGACAATTTTGGAATCCAAGAAAAGTGGTCTTTCTTTCACCCACCCTGACTTCAGGGGAACAAAGGTAATGCTGAGGAACCTCAAATGGTTCTACTGGGCATTTAACATTTCAATAACCAACAGAGGAACCTATTGGCCAAAGACATGAGTCAACAATAGAGTGTTTGCTCAATCCAATGACTAACAACTCCTCCTAGTGCTCATACAGTGCTTTGAATAAATTATGTCATTCCCTATTAAGAGTTGCACAACACAGTTTGGTTTGGGATGTAGATCTATGGTTTGTGTTGGCTGTGTTCAGCCAACACATGTCAGCATTTCTGCAGCACTATGAGCTCAGGAGCTGATGGAAGTGTCTCATTATCACAGCAATGTGTGCCCAGAGCTCACAGAGGCATCCATCATCAGTGATGGGTGCCTTATACAAGGAGTAGACTCTCAATGTGTAATCCACATTCACCAGGTTGCTGAGGGAAGAGCAGATCTTCCTAGAGCTGCCAATCAGGGCCCCTACCCACTTGGGATCCATATTCTGCACCCCACCAAGAGAGGAACCTCATCACTCTCTTTCATAGGAATAAAATCCACTTTCTTTCCAAAACATGGGAGAGAGCATCACAGTGAGGAAAGTATTGCATGTAGACTCTTCCATGAGGGGCATTCAGATCCTTTAAGATGTGGGGCTATGAGTATCAGTCTCAGACTAGTGGTTGGGACAATTGCCTAGACTTTCAAGCTGACTTTCAACCTCTGTTCCTGGGACTATCCATACATTATGCGTGAAAATCTGCTAGAAGATAAAAAGATACACAGTCCTGTCATGGATTGCCACATTTCATGTCAATAAACTGCAGCTTAGTAATGAGGATGATTCTGTGCAGTGCTCAGACCCAGGTCTTACTGTTTTCACAGAGGCCCACTCTTCTATTTACAGAGGTGCTGGGTTTACTTTGCAGTGCACCAGCATCCCTTGGGAGATGTTCTGTTTCTGCTGCACTTCCTCCACATGAGAATTGACAGATATTTCATTTTATTTTATTTTAGTATTTACCCCTGATGGTGAAAAACAGGTACACCAAAGCTGACTCAGCTATGAGCACAGACTGTCACCCACACAAATGTAATTGGGGTATCAGGTTATAGAGTCTTTGATGACAGACAGTATCTTTCTTGTGGGTAGAAAGGTACCTTCTTGCCAAACTAGTCTGAACCCTCACCAACTATGGTCTACCCTTCTGATCTCTCTATCCCTTTCTCTTAAGTTAGGAGTTGCTGGGCAATTTATTAATACTTGTGCTTCTATCTCCATTGCCAAACACTGGGTGGTTTAAACAAATCCTTGCTACTTGAAATACTACTGAGGTGATGACTCCAACAGATGATGCCATGAGACAGTGAAAAGAATCAACACTTTTTCAGTTTCAAATGAGAAATGCAAGAACTGATTGTCATTATGAAGATGAGCTACTCTGAAATACTATATAACACGTTCAGCTAGTGCAAGTATTTCAATGTCATGCATTTAAACCTATCATAGCACGACATATTAAGTGCATCCAGTGGCATTTGTACTTACATAGTGTGCACTAGGGATGCACCATACAAGTTACATCCAAGAATTTCATCCATAAAATCAAGACCACTCATTTTCTTCAAATTTTGCAGGCATAAAGCAGCTTTCCTGGCATTCCACTCTGCCCAGCTCTGTCACACTGCACCTCTGAAGTTCCTGGAAGTAAAACCTGTGTGCTGTGATCCATTTTGATTGCTTGGTGGAGGGTCTGCATCTCCAGAGAGGTCACCTGAGCAGGAGCCTGTCCAGGTGGAGCTCACAGGGCATCAGGGCCCTGGTCAACATCTCTGCAGAACAGACGTCAGCACAGAAAGGCCAAGTATGAAAATCACTGTTACTATTTTGTAAATAACATGGAGGATAATTAATGACCCCATTATAAAGAAATAGCTATGGAAACAATTGCAAATGGACTTTTGGCAGACTTTTTTTGGCAGATTTGATCTGAAATAGAAGAGAGGGTCTCATGAGATCTGGATCTGTTTGCTGCACACAATGTTTGCCCATCAAATCCTGGGGAAGCTGAGGGTCTGTACAAAGCACCAAATCACTATTGACCCTCAAAGATGGGTGGCTTGGGAACTATCTGTTCTTTAGGCTTCCTTCTCCAAAGGGATTAAACCTGTTGGCATTCAATGTAGAGCATGAACCACAACATTTCACCAACACCTTTTGTGGTCAAAACACATACTGTGACCTACATGTTAGCAAGTTTGAGCTACATATTAGCAGGTTTGAGCTTATGTGCTACAGGGGTCTGCACTGTGCACACTCCACTAATGACACCATTCTTAGGCCTCAGCTTTCTGAACAAGTGGAAAGTGGCAACATGTCCAATCATGTTTTCTAGACTGGGGGAAGAAAGGGATGATACTCATTTTGGTATTTACACTCAAGGCTTTATCAATTGTGTTATGATCTTAGAAGTTTGAATCACTGCTCTCCTTTCCCTCTCTTCTCTCATTGCTACATTTTGCCTTTTTCTTGTGTATGCATTTTTAGGAAGGTAAATTGAAATAGAAAGCAACAGATCAATGAACAGAGCATTGGAAATACTGTTACAGCCCATCGGGTACTGATCATACTATTCAAATCTGTGATTATGCTACTGACTGATTTAATTCCCCAGGAGAAAAAAAATGAGAAGGACAAAAATAATCCCCAATATCAGACCATCAAAACAGTTATTTCTGGAAAGCTGGACTATCCCACAGAGATAAACAAATATTATTTCCTGTCTGCTAGGCACTCACTTTTCCTTAAAATCACTTTGCCTGTGGTCCCTTCAGCCCCAGACTCCATACCATGTTTCCTTTCCATGCCTCCCAAGTTTCATGACTTGTTTGATAAACTCCCTGGCTGCTTTCCCCCTGTGTAATCCAAGGGCAACGTTTTTATGTGCCTTGTCACTTCAGGTGCAGCTTGGATTTTTTAAGGAGTTCAAATGAAGACCCATTAAAAATTCAGATCCTTCAGTCATTTCATTCTCAGAAGTCTTGGCCTTCCTATGCAGTTTGCACTGCACTGTAGATCCCAAGTGACTGGCCATCTCATAAGGAAAAAAAAACAACAAACAACATAAATTGATATTTAAAAAAGGAAAAAGGAAAATTGTGCTTATGTGTCTGTGCAAGGAAATAAAACACAGCCATCTCCTTTCTCAAGGAACCAAATTGTTTGGGAGTGGCTGTTTGAGTCACAGCTGCCCAAAGGTGGCTATGAGTTGGAGCTCCAGACCAGCTCACCCAGGAGACCAGAGAGATGCTGTCCTTTGTCATAGGTAGCTAGCAGAGCTGAACCAACAGCCAGTTGTAATTTGACCACACAAAGATACACATCTGTCCCTCACTCTGTTCTGCATAAGCCTACTGATAAATAACCATACACAAAAGCCACTATAGCAACACTTCCTTAGACAAACTGCTCCTCAACATAGTTTTTCTTCATTTATGTAAACCCTTCTTAGGCAATTATAGGGGTATGCATGTCTATATAGTTAGTATTTAAACAGACATATAAATATATGTATTTTGATATATTTATATACATATATGTCCGTATATAGAGATCATAGGATCATAAAATGGTTTGATTTGAAAAGGACCTTCAAGATCATCTAGTTCCAACCCCCCTGCCACAGGCAGAGACACCTCCCACTAAACCAGGATTGCTCAGAGCTACATCTTATCTGCCCTTGAACACTTCCAGGGATGGCGCTTCCACAACTTCCCTGGGCAGCCTGTTCCAGTGCTTTACCACTCTCACACTGAAAAATTTCTTCCTAATTTCTAGCCTAAATCTCCCCTCCTGTGGTTTTAATCCATTATATCTTGTCCTCTCACTACAAGCCCTTTGTAAAAAGTCCTTCTCTATCTTTCCTGCAGTCCCTTCAGGCACTGGAAGGTGCTATAAGGTCTCCCTGGAGCCTTCTCTTCTCCAGGCTGAACAGCCCCAACTCTCTCAGCCTGTCTTCATAGCAGAGGTGCTCCAGCCCTCTGATCATCTTCATGACCCTCCAATATGTACATATATTTAATGCAGAATAATGGTGATGCTCTATATGGCACAGAGCTATGTGAAGATGCTCAGTGATTTCAAGTGCAGCTCATGGCCCTGTCAAGGGAGCCCCTGTCTAGAGAAGACCAAACAACCCCTTGCACGAGTTCAGCCACCAGCCTGGCAGCAGACTAAACCAGCAGAACAACATGGCATCATTTTCTTCTGTGTTAGAAAGCTGATTTGGCTGAAGGGAAAGCCCAGCAAGTACGAAAAGTAGGTGGAGGGAGCAGAGAGACCAGAGGAAGGAACATAGCTCTTTCAGCACCTTGTCATGAAATCAGCTCTGTGAAACCACCGCCCCAGCTGTTCTCCTGCAAATGCCTCTTTCTCTCTCCTGTGACTGTGAAAAGAGCCTAAGGAAACAAGTCTTCCCCATCTTAGCCTTACAAATATCCCTCACAGTGCTTACACTAGGATTTACAACCGCTTAACTAAACAGATCACAGAACTGATTAAAATAAATCCATGGAATTCAAGACGCATGAATTTCCACACTTTAACCACATCAGTTCGTTTTAGTTTCTTGTCTTTTCTGGTCCCTTTTTGCAACATGTCTAAAGCAGCATCACATGGCCCTGCACATGAAGGGTTCTTCAAGCTGTTTCTGTTATTTGAAGACAGCTTGTAATGGGAGGGTTTCAGTGGAGAGCAGTGGAAAAGCTCAGAAAGAATATTAACATACTTCAAAGTGGTATTAGGTAGCTATGACAGCTAGAACAGCTTGGACATTTCACCTCGTGCCTCTTGCAAGTCAGAAGATAAGAACACAATCCCCCTAAGGCAAAATATTGTCGTTTTTCTTACTTAACACTCTGTATTCACGAAAAATGTCTTTCAAAGTTTCTAAAATAAGGGGAAAATAAACATAAAGTGTTCTTCAAGCATGTGTTTTCCCTAAGATGACTATTTTGCAACTTTATATATAACCTGCAAATAATTTAGCCTGATTATTTAAACTGCTGTGCATCCACCTACTCTTTTAGTACTATTAGTCCACCTCAGAAATGTAAAATACTAGATTATTTCACTCATAATCTTAGCTTGCAAGTCTATAAAAAGACCTGATTCATTTTGATATTACAGAAAAATTGTTGTCATGTACTGGGGAAAACTGTTGGATCAACTGAAGCAACCAAAGCTTGGTGTGAATTTATTGTATCATACAATTATTTCACATATGATGTAAGGATAAATTGCTTTTTAAGAAGAGGGAAGAATCTTTTAGTACAGAGTCTTCAAATCTGTTTCCTGAGCTTAGTTTTTACAAAACTGAGATAATGTTTTTGGAGTATCTGTGCAAACGAGGGAATGGTTTTAGTGAAACATGCAGACAGGCTCATCCCTCTGCACCAGCAGCTGACACCTCAGGGAAGAGCTCTACAGGCACTACAGGTATTTGTTATAAACAAAGTTTGCAACTGGGATGGGCAGGACAACCTTGGTAACTCACAGTTATGGGAAAGGTGTGGACAAGGATCAAAAGTTGTTAAGGTGCTACAGCCCTGGTATAAGTCTCTCATGTACCTCCCATCTGCTTCACCCAAGGAATAAAACACTTGTTAATTCCATAGGAAATTCATGTGAATTCAGGTCCCAGGGCTCAGCTGAAAGGAGGCAGCTCCTGCATCTGTGATGGTGCCCTGGCTCATGGAAGAGCTCTAAGAAAACCTGTGCTTTGCAGTGTGACCCACTCATGACTGAAACTGCTTTAAATTACAACAGCAGCAGACAGTTATACTTTGGTTTTATTAATGAGGTATACAACAGCTGGGAAGGTACCTGCCTGATCACAAAGAAAAGGTAGTAAAAACTGTATTCCCAGGTGTCTTCTTATACAAGACGTATGCTCCAGTCAGATACTGTTTTCAAGTTTCTTGCTGAGCCTTGTTTCTTAGAGTGTCAGGGACTTCAGGGCACAGCCAGCAAACTGGTCTCTAAAACACGTTGCTGTAAAATCACAGACTCCATATTTTATTGAAAAAAGACTCTTCAGGTCCTGAATAAAGCACAGAGCCAGAAAGGGGTATGGTGCTAGAACCAGTCCACACTTCTGCACACAGACAATTTCTGCTAGTTGTAGTCGATTCAAGACTCTATCCATGCTGTAGATCAGACATTTGCAATCAGTAATTTGGCCTGGTTCATTGAATGTTGAAATTCTTGGAGTGAACAAAGCCAAATTAGCTAAGACTCACCACCTGCTTCGATGGCCATGGCACCAAGTGTTCCCAGCAAAGCTGCAGTGCAACCCAAGGGCTGCTGGAGTGTAGCAGCAGCTCTGGCCCGCCCACTGCCAGTCAGAGAGCTCCCACTGCAATGGCTTCTTGGCTGAGCTGACATTCCTCTCACCAGCACTGTCTGAAGATCATTTTCAACCTGCAGAGCCACCTCAGCTACATTTTCCTTTTTTGCAGGCTCTGCTTTGCAGCTTTTCTCTCCCCACTTCACTAACGGCCTTTCAGCAGTCCTGCAATGGGATTTTCCAGACGTAATTTGCCCCGTTGGGGATGCATGGAAAACAAGCTACTGTAACACGTACACCAGCAGACTCAGCTGGGGGCCTGGGGAAAAATATCACCTTGCTGTTCTCCCCAGAGCTTCAGCCTGGAAAACTGCAGCTTGAACCTGACTGTGGCTCAGAAGGATGCCTTGCAGCAAATGCTGCCAGGATGTGCTGATCCAGATGCACTGGCTGTGAGCATTTGCCATCTGAGGCTGTTGACTTCTGAGTCTCCGTTTGGGATTCTCTGCAAGAAGGTGCCCTGTGCTGTTAATGGACCTTCATAAAGATGTTGTCAGATGGTCCTTACTTACTTAGTGGAGCTTACACTGACTGGAACTACATTTAGTCCAGCTGTTACATGTTCAAAGATGCTGTACAAAAAATGCAAAATCAATGTATTAAAATTTAAACAAGGCAAAGGCTTAAAAAATGAAGTTAGCTACTACAGTCAGTTCAGACCTCTCTGTATTTTGCCAAGCAGCTTTTTCAATATAGAAATATAGTTTTATTATTTCAAAAGAGAGGACCCAATCTTTTTCCCAATTTTAGCTAATGAACCAATCCCACTGCCTGGAGGAAGAGCAACATCCAGGTGTTAACTATAAAGCAAAAAATCTGAACTTTTCAAGTCACCTTATTTGGCAAGGTTCTACCCATAAACAGCATATAAAGCATCAATAGCTTAGAAGTAGAGAGCAACTGGTGAACAGACAGGTGAGCTGGTACACGATTAAGAATTTTATAACATTTAATGGCTCAATAAATTTACTTTCAAAGAGGGGTTTAGTTAACAAAATGCCTTTACTTGACATGTTTGTATCCATATAATTAATGTTTTTCCCTGACATGTTCATACCCAGATAAATCATGTCTGTATTCAAGCTAATAATAAATTAGGGCCCTTTAAAAATGTTCAAATATGGAAAACTAATATAAAGTGAGACCAAACATCTCAACAAGAGCTTTTTTTAAAATAAAATACTGCTGTGTCTATACATCTCAAGTTTATACACTGCTGTATTATTAATTTATACAAACTGTGTGCTTTGATGTTGCCTGAACTGAACAGCCTTTTACTGCAACTGTTTCCTTTATGGAAAATGTGTGTGGCATAACTTTCATCTCTAATTGCAACCTTATGATAGTATTCTGCAAAGTCCTGCTAACCTCATTTACAATAGCATAAGAAACCTAGGCCAGCTGCTAATAGATACATGCTAAGCCTTTTCTGTTGATTCTTTTTGGTTGGTTGATTTTGGTTTTTTGTAGTTTGCTGGTTTGGGTGGGTTTTTTTACCATAAATAGAAATTAATACAATTTAATCTTAAAATGCAAGACCTTACAATGCATTTGGGGAGAACATGGATCGAGACCCAACCTCTGCATTTGCAGGCCAGGCCCAGTTGTTGCAGCAGAGGTTCCCTGCTTTTACTGCTGATTTGTTTTGAAAAATGTGACCACAGCAACGGAGCAATATAAACCATCAGATAAAACTCATGCTGCCCTCTTCCAGCTCTAGCAGTGATAGCTTTGTGAGCACAGGAGGAGCTGGCAGTGGGCTCTCGCCTGCCCTCTTTTGATCTTCTCCTGTACATTGCCCGGCCCTGTGTTTGTGTTGCTCCACAAACCGGGGAGCTGCCTCCTGTCACCTGCCAGCTCTAACCTTAGGGGTTGAAACAGGTTTCCCAAACACAGCTACGTTCTGATCCATTTATCTGTATTTAATTTAGCAGCTGCAACACAGATTAAAAAAAAAGGAGGTGAAACCTGCCTTCTTATTAGCTGCATACTGTAAAGAGCATCTGGAAACATGGCTCAAGGAGATGGTTGCACAAGGCTTTAATGACAGATATTCTATTTGCCCACTTCTAAAGCATTTGTCCGAGTGTGGTACACGCTGTGACGGGGAAGGAGAGGCAAGCTGAGTGCACAGGTAGGTTGGAAAGAAAGGCTTGTTCCCACAGACCCTCCAGCTGACAGCCTGCCCTGCTGCCTCAGGCTCACCCCTGCCCAATGCCACCAAGTCCCTGCGGCCTCACCAGCTGCCAGCTGTCCCCACGCTGTTGTGACACCTGGGACACATTCTCAGCCCCCCCAGCTATGAGACACATGTATCCTACCCCAAGGCTGAGTTAGAAGTTCAAGATAGCAAATTCCCACCTTCCAGGGGTAAAAGCAGGAGCAAGAAGAGTTTGGCAGGTCAGCTGGCAGTTCATTTCAGTTTCAGAAATTGTCACCTATCTTATCTGACAGCTAAGCTCTTGTCTATGTTCTGTACCACAGTCATACAGTTTCACCAGAGTGGTGGCACCAGCCAGCAGGAAAAGGCAGATGGTGCCTTACACACCTTATGCAAAACACACAAATCTGGCTTTTTTTGCCATTTAATTCATTATATGTTTTTATTTTCTTGCAAGGCTGGCATATCTTTTTCATTCATACTGCAGTGCTTCACTTTAAGAAATACAATTACACCTTTCCTGATGATTCATTTCATTTCACAGGGTTTGGGACATTGAGACATCCACTGGACACTTGCTGTCTTATTTTGGGGGCAGATAAGTAAATCTGTATTCAATTCTGTTTTCCCCTGTGCAAAGTGCAGTGGTCACCACCACTCCATCTACCCTGGAGCCCCCTCACTTGGAGAACGAAGAAGCAAGATCCTTGTAATTAAGGAGCTACAAAGATGGTAATTATTATGCTTCAGTGCTCTTTCAAAGGCTGCTTGAAGCAGAGAGTTGAGTTCTAAAAAATATTCTTATGCTAGTGCTCTATTTGATTTCTTTTTTTTTTTTCCTCGAGCTTTGTTAATGTCAAGTGCTATGAGTTAAAAGTTGAAGCACAACACTTCTAATGGCATGTCTGACCTTTCACCAGCCTCACTGAGCAGCACCGACGAAATTTCCAGGCAGCTAATTAATACACTGGAGCAGCACCAGCCGGGTGCACCTCTAGCAGCTTAACTCTCAGCCAAGAGGATGAAATCCTCCTCCCCTCCCCACACTCACATCTCACTAACAATAATGGATTTGGGACCTAATCAGGCATTAAAACAGAGGATTAGTGAGCTGCAAACTGCAGCGGTCACGGCTGAGTTTACAGTGCATGCAAGGGACTGGCAAAACTACAAGGGAGGTTTTCAGTAAATTAATGCCTGTCTATCTGAAAAACCCAGGCAGGCAGCAGAGGCTGTTGGATTTATACTCAATATTTGTATATGATGATATTGAATGACCAGTGGAAAAAGCAACACACAACAGTAGCTTCTTGGGAAATCAGAGCAAGGAGCAGGTATGGGTAGGTGACTGTGAAGCACCAAGTACAACCTGATTGTGGTACCACACACCACTGCCATACATTTAAACAGTGACATTTTTGAAGATGTGGGTTATGTAGCATCCTTTTGTGAGCTCTAGCAGGTCCAGGGAGTGTAGGGCCCATTTTCATCTGTATTCAGAAGGGATACTGTCAGGAGGAGATAAACTCCTATGTTTTCTGCTTTCACTACCCTCAGGGCAAGGAAAGGGACTTTAAGTAGGGGAAGAAAAGAGTAGTAAGGGAAGCAGGAGTTGGATGTTTCAGAGCTTGAGAGATGTGTAACTGTCTGTCTTGAAGATTCTTTCCTTGGCTGGGTGGATCATGAGAAGCAAGACCTTTGGATGGCCATTGGCTATGCCTAGTGCAGTAAACCTGTCTCTTTGAGGACTGGAGCTGCCACCAGAAGGTGCTGAACTCACTTATCCTCTGCCACAGGGCTGCCTGCAGGGTATGTGGGCAGCAACTTGGTGGCACTGGAGGGAGAGGGTGTTGTGGGACCAGGCCACATCTCCAAAGCCTTTGCTCCTGAGTAGCCAGTCTGGCATCTCGAATAGCTCTCAGCCCTGCTGAAAGAATGTATGAATGGAGGAGCCGTTCTACCCTTTGTAATACAAACACATTGCAATGCTTGTTGTGTGGCTGTGAGGCAAAGTCATCCATACTGGGTGAGGGCTGGGCAGGCAGTTTCTGATGGTGGTTCATAGTTTCATGTAGCTGCTGTGTGAATTATGTCTTCTGCAGCTCATAGTCCCTGGGGCATTACTTTTAGCAGTGTGCCAGCTCTCCTGGGCAGTCTGGTGATGTTTATCACTTCCCTGCAGATCTGAGCCCAAAGCTGTAATTCCATCAGAAGCTTTGTTCCCCCTGCCAAACATGAAGTATAGAAAAGCAGCACACTTGCTGTGTTGGGTGCATAATGGGGTCCTCTGGGGAGGAGGAGGTAAAAAAGGTATGTTACAGTATGACCCTGAAGAGATCTTCTGTGGAATCTCAGGATGGGAACCCTGAAGCCATGTCAAAGCACTGTCATTTCACCAGATTCTCCACCATGGTGACGGAGTCCAACTAAGCAGCTGCTGCCACGTTGTGCTCACACAGTAGGTGTGTGTCTGCCGTGCTCTCAATGAGGAGTAGTGGGACTGCATGAAGATCACCTTTATTCTCCTGAGATCTGCGGACTGTTGCTTGGCAGTGCAGTCATGGTGTTAACAACCCTCTGCTTCTGCCACCGAATTATTCTGCTACCCAGGAAACCTTTGTCCCTCTCAAGTTCCTCTCATGTAATAAGAAGCACAACCACTTCCACAGGGGGCCCAAGTCACAATTCTCTGAGTTTTCAGGAGGCTAAAGGCAGAAGAGAGAACAGTTGGCAAATAGATAGTAAGAAAAAGACCTGATAAAGGAATTGAGGGGATGAGCAGTGGGGTTGACAAGAGAAGGGAAAGCAATTGAAGACAGGAAAGCATTTCAGACTAGAAGTGCCAGTGGATGATGGAGCGGTGGCAGAGTTGAAGGCTGGCAGATGCTGGCAAATAGGAAGGTGCCTGTGGCACTTGGCCCTTTGCATGCAGCACAAGAAGCATTTCAGAACCTTGTGGGAGCTCTGAGTGGGTTGAGAGTCTTCTTTTAGCACTTATGCTATGTAGCAGGCTGGAGGATCTTACAGTGCAGCCCACACATGGATTTAGAAGATGATGGTTCCATTAATGCCGGGTTGGAATGGCGTTTCATTGCCTTTCTCCAGAAGATACCTTGTTTCTGCTCCTCAAAATCACTCTGAGAACCAGACTAGCCATAGAGCAAACACAAGTTTGCTTTGAAACCATACTGCTGGGCTGGAGAGCAGCACTAAAGGCAGCCTCTGAGCCCGGGGCACTGATGTATCCGCCTCCTCTAGCTCTTTTGGCAGGTGCATTACAGCTCCCTCACTCTCCACGGCTGAGAGAAGAAGAGAAGGACTTAAAGTATCTTCCAGCACCTGGCAAAGGGTGTTGCCTTTTTTATGGGTAGACCTTTACCTTTTCAATTTACTGTGTGGAGGGAGGGGATGAATCAGTTCCCCTGCTCAGGATGAGTAGCAGCATCGTGTGCAAGCAGGAGAGACAAGGGAGAGCTGCCATCTGCTGTCGGAAAGGTTCTGGTGCATCTTTTTCGCCCAGGCACTGCCAGCTGCTGCAGGTGGGTCCTCCCATCCCAAGTGTTTTAGCTCACAGAGCAGTATTTCAGAGGAGGTCCAGGAAATCCGCACCCGTCGTGCACCGGGGAGAAGGACAGTTTTGCCCTGAAGTGCTGCTGTTCTCATTTCTAACTCGGGAACATGGTGAAGGACTTCACTGACGTTTCAAACCATCCAAACCAAGAGGAAAGCAAAGCTGGAAGGTGTGGCAAAACCCCCTGTGATTCCAGGAGAGTTTAATGAGATAACTAACCACATTTTCAAATTTAAGCCATAGCTAATCAATTAAATAAGTGTTTAGACCTGATACTGGCAATGGAGTTAAAAAAGCACTATTACTATTCAAATTAAGGAATTGTTGATGTCCTATATTTCTAAAGTCTGGTGGGATACTTCTAAAATGCTTCTGGTGTGAAAAAATATTGCTCATCTGCTGAAAAGACAGCTCATTTAATGAAAAGTCACTTTGAGTCAGTCAAAATTATTAATCAACTTCTGAAAACATGCTTACCCTTACTTTTTAAATAACATGTTAAGCCAATTTAGCCAAATGTAACTTCATGTTTTTGAAAATAAATCCAAATATTTAACATTATTTGAAGAAAACGCTTCAGTAATTTAAAGAGCAAATTAATTTTGTTTAATGCTTCAATTTAAAAGCAAACAAACCAAAAAACCCACTGAAAATTCTGCATACAAAGGTACTGGATTTAAATGTTTTTGCTGAGGAAGAAAATGAACGAAAGGACAAACCCAACCGTATCACCTTAGTCATCTGCAGGGGAATCACAAAAGTAAAAAATGCAGGTCCAGATCATTCACAAATGAATAAAAATCCATATTCCTGCCATGTAGTGCTGGCTTGCTGCAAAAGTAAGTACTTTTCAGTTATTCTATGGAGTGTTTTCATTGCAAATGTCTTTTTTTCCAAAGGACAAAATGAGAAAAAGAGTAGGAATAGGAAATGTGTACTAAACTCAAATAATTTACAAGTAGGAATGGTGTCAGGATCAGCAATAGCAGCTGCAGATGAGAGTTCAGTTGTTTGTGTTAGTGAGTTTTTGAGTAGTGAGGTTCTGCTCTAGTAGATGCATATATTTAAGTGTCTAAGCCTGTAGTCCATGTTTGAAGCTGTTGGCATATTTACCCTTTAAATGAACACTGAAACAAAAAATATCAAAGTGGTTGTTCATGAAGCAATTATTGATTTAATGCAGTAATTATGGGGTAGATGCCAAGGCCTGTTATTTGTCAGACAAAATCATAAGACTTACCCTCCAAACAGTTAATGTGGTTTTTGTCCCAAATAATCTTCAGAGGGGAAAATGCTTTGAAAAATGCTTTAAACTTAAACTAGTCAGTCTATGGGAGGGTGCCATTTAAATAATGAATTAGGGATTCATGACAGTGTCGCACACACAGCTGAGCAGATTTGAGAAGTGAATTTAGACAAGGGCTGGAGAAACCCACTTTGCAGGGCAGATGAACCTCACAGAATCATAGAACAGTTAAGGTTGGAAGGGACCTTAAAGATCATCAGGTTCCAACCTCCCTGCTACGAGCAGGGACACCTCACACTAGACCAGGCTGCACAAGCCTCATCCAACCTGGCCTTGAACACCTCCAGGGAGGGGCTTCCACAACCTCCCTGGTCAACCTGTTCCAGCACCTTCCTACCCTCATGGTGAAGAATTTCTTCCTGATATCCAAACTAAATCTCCCCTTTTTCAGTTTAAAACTGTTACTCCTTGTCTTATCACTGGCCCCTCTAGTGAAAAGCCCCTCCCCAGCTTTCCTGTACCCCCTTCAGGTACTGGAAGGTGCTATAAGGTCTCCCCGGAGCCTTCTCTTCTCCAGGCTGAACAGCCCCAACTCCTTCAGCCTGTCTTCACAGCAGAGCTGCTCCAGCCCTTTGATCATCTTCATGGCCCTTCTCTGGACCCTCTCCAACAGCTCCATGTCTTTCCTGTGCTGAGGGCTCCAGAGCTGTACACAGTATTCCAGGTGGGGTCTGACCAGAGCAGAGTAGAGGGGCAGAATCACCTCCCTGGCCCTGCTGACCACACTTCTTTTGATGCAGCCCAGGATGTGGTTGGCCCTCTGGGCTCCAACACTGACTGTCCCAATCCTTTTCCTCGAGCCATTCTCCAACTCCAACAGGAGTCATGCTGGCTCCTGATTTTAAAACCTGCCCAAAATGCACCAGTGCAAATTTTTCATAGGTGATTCTGTGAGTTTTCAGCTGTGTTTGCCTGTGAGTGGAGGCAGCAGTAGGTACATCAGGCAGATGGTGCAGTCAGTTGCTTCCTCTACAGGGACTCAAGGTTAGCAACTGGTTTTCCCAAGGTGGGTTATAAGGTGTGCTAGGATAAGAAATAAACAAGACTGTTATGTGGCAAGTCCTTAATGAAGCTGCTGATGTTACCCTGGGAAAAAAGCACCACAGCTTCTATTGTTCCTATATTGAGGTTTCTAATATCTAGGGCAGCTTCTGATGCTCAGCAGTTCTCCCACCACTCAACACAACTTCAAAGACAGTTTGACCTTGGCAGGGCAGAGGCAGGTTTGCAAAACCTGCACACCCCCTTCTTTCCAGATGCAAAACCTGGTAAGGAGAGGAGCACCTCAGTCTCTGTGTGGTTCATTTGTAGCCTTTTCCTTTGAGAAGACACGGGTGAAAATGTAAAGCTGTGCAAAACAAACTCAACGGTTGAAAAAAAGCTGAGCTCCCTTCAAAACTGAGAGCTGGACTTGCAGAAGTCCCTGCAGCACAAACTTCCTGCCGTGGAGGATGATGATGCTATCCCCAAAAGTGTCAGATGCTTTGCAGCTGAATCACCTTCTCACTGAGCTGGTGGGATATCCTGAGCTGCTGCCACGGGATGGCCACGGAGGGTAAGAAACTGCTCCAAAGCAGAAAGAAAACAATTTAAAAAAAAATAATCTTTCAGAGACCTGCCAAAAAAAGTTTTTTTGGCTCCAAGTCTGGGCATGCTCCCAGATTCAGGCCTTGGCCATCAGATAAAGCACTACAGCCTGGAATGCGAGTCAGATGCGTGGGAGGGGAGTTGCTCCTATTCGTGCCTGGGCTGCGAAACTGTAACGCCTAGAAAACACGTTGTACTCCAGGCCTTGCTCCAGGAAGCCTTTTTCCTTGCTTTTACAACTGTCCCCTGTTGCTTGGGACCGCCCAGATGCTAAACCCACCCCCGTGGGTAGGGAGGTTCAGGAGTCTCAGGCCGCCCCGATGCAGGAGCAGCCAGTCCCAGGGGCGCTGCCTCCAGCCCGCACCTCTGCTCCTCAGAGGGACGGGGGAGAAGAGCTGGTCCCCTCAGGCTGCAGGGTGACCTGTCCACGCTGGCCAGACCCACAGCTTCTGGCTGTATGTGATACAACGTGCAGGACAAGCCCTGGGCTCAGCAAAGAGGGGACAACCAAACACCTCGTGGGGCAAGAGGAGGGAGAGGGGAAGAGGAGATCCCCAGAGGCCGTCGCTGGCCTTTCCCAATCATTTTATCATGAAGTTATGTTACTGAGGGGGCTGGTTGCTACTTTCTTTAAGTCCATATTCCGAAATTTTGTAATTCTGTGAGGATTTCAGCTGTCCTCAGACTAAAACCAAACACAAACCAGCCCCCTCAGAGCTGGATGTCCTTGGCCAGGCAGATCGCAGGAAGAAGCTGTAAAAAAACACATTAATTCTTTTCAGTCTCATGATTTAAAAACCCCTCGCTGCCGGGAGGACAGGAGCTGACTTCTGGCTGGAAGACGACAGGGCGGCCTTAACCCACGGGAGACGCAGGTGAAGACAACCGGAGTGACGGGGACTCAAGGTGGGGAAGCATCTGTCAAAACAGGGAAAGGGGAGAGAGCGGCGGCTTCTCCAGGACCGGGGGAGCAAGAGGAAGGGCCGGGGCTGCTCGGGCCCCGCCCCCGGTGCGGGGGGACCGGCCCTCCCTTCCTCCGGGGCTCTGCGTGGCCTCTCCCCATCACCCCGCCATGCAGCTGAGAGGGGCTTCACC